>NC_064874.1:77996056-78063556 GCF_943734745.1 Anopheles darlingi | reverse complement strand
TAATTTTAGATTAGCCAACAAAAGGGTCCACACAGCCGAGGCCCGAGGCCTCTCCCTCCTCTCTCGAGGTCTACACATTGCGCGTCTTCCTTTCCAGGTTGGATTTCAGATTTCTTCGAGATGTGATGTGTTCCCTCTTCCTTCGTTCTTTTGTTCCGCATAGTTCTTGAAATTGTTTGGAACGTTCGCTAGCAAACGAAGGAAAACTAAGGCACAAGGAAAGGAAGGAAGGAAAAAAACGCCAGTCCATCATGCGGCAGTCGAAACACCGAACATCATCGCGATTGATTGCTCTCGGCGAGAGAGGGGGCCGGATAAATGTGCGTGAAGCAAGGATAAAGGAGCGCGGTAGTAGCGCGAGAAAGAGAACGTAAACGGGCGAGCAAAATGGGAGATACGTTTATATGCGAGCGTGAGAGAGAAAGAGAGAGAACCCATGGCGTGCACGTACGAGACGGACAGAGACGGGGCGCTATCGCGGCATAGCGCGACAATCAAAACAAACCGATCGAACTGTCGCAAGATCACGCAAAAAAAAACAACAGGAGCCACTCGTGGCACACGAAATAGTACCTCATCGAAGTAGGCCTCTTGCGAAAAGTAGGCACCAGAACTGATTCCCGGATTTCCCTTGAGTCACGGCGCACACGGCGACAAACGCAAAACGCGGAAAATTAATGCCCAGCGCACTACTCACCACCATGCACGGGGGCCGCCAAGTTTCACAGACGGCGACGACGATTTCGTGCCAGCACGGTTAACCACGGGGGGAAGGGGGGACCACTAACCAGCGGACGAGAACGCGAAACCCACGGAAACCGTCGAAGAACGCGACGACGACGCACGAAACACACGAAATAACAACACCACGCGACGACCGGTTTCGAGGAACTGCTCGCGCTATCTCGATATCAGGGGCGCCGCCGCCGTCGTCGTCGTCGTCGCCATCTATGTTTATCCCTCGGGCCGGAGCCGGCTTGCTCTCACACGCACACGACGACGTCGACAAAAGAGAGAGAGAGAGAACGCAGCGAAGCGAAGCATGCGGTGAGAGCATCGCGAGAGAGCCGATTCTCGGAAACAACTCTTCTCATCTCATCTCATCTCATCCGTTCACGGCGACTCACGACTCACGGTGTGCGTTGATTGCTGGTCTGCTGGCTAAAAATAAAACCCTACGCCCGCTACGCTGCCATGATCACCGTCGTCATGTGTGTTATCGGTGCATTCGGTCCCCAAAAGGTGCACCCTTCTCCTGCTACTGATGCTGATTAAAGCACACCAACACCAGCGCCGATGTTTTGATTGCATCGCCGTGAAGTAGGTCATTGCTTCAGAGAGCGACCACCAAACAACACGATCATTGCGCGATCGATCCGTACCGTTTCCTGGGAGGGTTTTACGCAAAGATTCGCATTACAACCAAGGAGTAAAACCGCCGTCCCCCCGGTGTGCACAGCGCAGTGCAGTGCCAAAAAGGCAATTTAACGGCTCATCGATAACGCACACCAACGTGCAGCCGTCCGAGGGGAGTGAGCGAGATTATCAACCGGACCAAACGGGACGGGAAAGGGGAAAAGGCGAAACAAACGACAAACGTAATGAATGTGCTGAGGCAATCAACGGTGCAGCGGTGGTGCATCGTTCGGTATAAGGCCACAGGGAAGGGCCGGCAGTGCAATGCTCGAGTAACGCGCTGCAGCAAGCGCACCCTCCACACACATCTGTACAATGGGCATCACCAACACACCGCTAGCAGGTCGACTGGCCTACTACTCCTACGCATCCTACGTTGCTACGGATGCATGCCCTGCCATCAAAGGAGGATCATATAGCCCGCCGGCTAAGCTGCTGCTGCAGCTAAGGTAACCACCGTGCTCTCGAGCGGCCTCGCCTCTTTCTGGGGCGTGAGTGTGATTGCTGCAGAAATGCACTGCAGAAAACGCGGAACAGCCAAGCCAAGAGTAAGAAAACCGGGTGACCACAGAACGCAGCAGAAGAAGATGGGTGCGCAAGGTAGCGAAAAAACCAAAGTGCAGCAAAGAGAGAGAAGCAGAAACTCCCGGGGCATATAAACCTGAGGGTCCAGCTGAGCTTCTCTAACCGATTCCGCTTTCCGGCTTCGTTCGTCGTTTGGTTTTTGGTGTGCGGGAGGAGCAGCGAACCGCCCGGTGCATAATTCGCAGTGCCAACACCTACACACAAGTGCATACGGCAGCGCTGCACCGGTGATGCTGGTTTATGGTACGTTCCTTTATATTATCATTGCCCTTCCCCTTCAACGAAGCTCAATAAATAGTTATAAAAGTTGGGAAAATACCTTTTTCTCGATTTTTGCGAAAGGTGTGAACTTTGGCATCGGTTGCCAATTTAACCGAACCGATGCCATTTGCCAATCGAGCAAGAATGTGTCTACAATAACGGTTTAGATGTTTCTCTTTTTCCTTATCTTACTATCGTTAGCCCAAATTATATGAATTTTTCATTTTCATTTCATTTCACGATTAGTTTGAATAATTCCAGCATGGCCTAGATCGTACTTACTTAGTAACTCCACTGCTTATTGTCGTACAAAAGTAAAATCGCAAACCCTTAGAAAAAAAACCCTCAAGGCCTTCGAAGCATCCTCTCACATGGCCGCAAAATGGCTTAAAACAGCATGTGTGTGTGTGCGAGAGGCTGCCAAAGGCATCAACCGGAGGAAAAACGTGGTTTATCGGAGGTTGAGGTCGGTCTGTGCACAGCACCGTGCCACGAGGCAATCGTGTCACGTGCAGAAGGAACCCGCTTCAATGTGTTCGTCCATCGAAAAGGACGACTTTGCTGCTGCTGCTGCTGCTGTTGCTGCTGCTGCTGCTGCTGCTGCTGCTGCTGTTACTGCAAACCCACTTGAAAAAGGATCCCTTGACAAGGCCAGGTCGGGGCACACACCAGCCATCGACGGTCGACATCCTCTCTCTGTCTCACGTGGTACCACCGACCTACGTGTGTGTGTGTGTGTGTGTGTGTGAGGTGGGTTCACCCATAAGGATACGAGCGAGGATGATGACGGCGGCGGCCCGAAGGAGCACAACAGCCAAGCCACATGGTTCACTCAACTCCACTTCTCCGTTTCTAATTAAAGTGACGACGAGCGACGAGCGCTTAGCGCATCAAACGCGAAAACCAGAAGCAGCAGACCGAACCGGAAATGCCATCCACTTCACAAGACCGACCATTCGTCGATTCGAAAGGGCGTGAAAATGTGGAAAGTAAACGTTAACTACTTCCGGAATTTCCGTTTTTTTTTTGTTCAGTGACGTTTCTACGTTTCCAATTGCTTTCCCATTTTTTTTATGGCACCAAACCCGAAGTCGAGTGCTAGGAAAGACTAAAGTGGATTAAACTATTGGAAGGACGCGTCTTAAGCGTGCCTGGGATGTTATCGTAGCTCAAGTGAGACAAGAGATGCGATTACTTAAAGCCTCCCTCGTCCTCCAGAAAACAATTACATTTCCTGCCCGTCTTGTTTTAGTCAGATTAGTTGTGGCAACTGTATAAATCAGTCTTACACAAAAAAAACGGAAGGAAATAAAAGGCTCACCAAACGTAAGCGCAGAAGAGCTCTAGAGCAATGCTACCCCGGTGTGTCGAGGAAGGTCCACAAGCAGTTGGTCATCTGTTTTAATTATTCGCTTGTCTAGCAAGGCCCACTTCCAACGAAACAGTACCACATCCCCATTGCAACCGGCCATAATTTGCTTTCTAGTCAGGATTATCATACGTCCTGGGGCTCGGTCCTTTTCTCTCCGTGGCAGCATTCCTACGGTGGTGTCCTCCCAACCCCCAACAATGAGCGTAAACCAACAGCGAGCAAAATAGCAACACAGTGCACAGTTCGTTTGCCTTTGGTGGGGAAGGAACGACCGAACGGAAGGGCCGATCTTGGTGAAGAAAACATTTTTCAAAAAACCGAACCATGTTGCAGAATCGGAAAAGGAACTTATGCCCGCCTCCCATCACCCCGTCTTCTTCCCCGTACCTGGTGGTTGTTGTAGGTTAGGGGAGAATGGAAGTAGTTTCTCCGAGCAAACGAGAACGAACTAACCGCTGGCATTGACATCTGCCAACTGTATTTTTCCTTTCGCAGTCCGGGGACTTCGGACCCAGGGGTTCGTGTGGCCAGCGAGTGGCCGGCAGAGGCAGAGCAACATCATCGTCATCCATCGACCACTTTTCGAGATGGTAAGATGGGAAGAAGGGCGGGGGTGGGTCGTCTGGTCAGCTGAGGCTCGAACGCTAAAGAAGCTTGCAGCAGAGTAGTTGGTTGTGGAGTTTTGCAAAACTCCCAAAGTCGTTCAGTTGCTTCCTTGCTTCCCCCTTCTGTACACACTCTCTTGCTCTCTCTCTCTCTCTCTCTCGCTCTCTCCTTCACCATTTTTCGTTTTCGATGCGGCTGCAGCCCCGTGGTGCTAAAGAGTGTTCCAGTTCCTCGGCTTCTCGGGATCACAATAGCATCCGGAGGTCCTTGAGGTACACATCGCTGGAAAACCAGCACACCGACCGACCGACCCGAAGACAACTACTACCGGTACACACATACAGACACGTACAGGCACGTACACAGAACCGGCACTACGGTGGCAACATTGGCTGCAATGACTGGCCAGAGCCAGAGCGGAGGGCCTCCTATGCTCACGGCAATAAAACGGCCGGACCCTTTGGCACTGCGTCGCCGGTGCTGGTGCTGGTGCTGCTGCATCACCTTAATCCTGCTGCTCCGTTTTTATCAGCCATTTATCCCACTGGCAGGTATAATGCCCACCACCACCACCAACACCATTACCACCAGGTTTCCCTCCTGTCCTCTCGATGGACCTGCTGCTGGCCCCGTGGTGTCCCTTTTCTGCCTGCCTGGCACGGAACGGACCACTCACACACTGTTGCAAGCGATGCAACGAAACGGGAAAGCAGCAAGCAGGGACTACAACACCGTCTTCGGCATTGCAGGGAGGCGAAGGAAACCCCGGGAACAGAACGATAAGAAGGATAAGAACCAAGCAGATAACTATCATCTGGGGCCCCTTTTTTTCTTCTGCTTCTTCGTCTGCTTCTTCTTCTGCTGCCCTTGCCTTGCCCTTTCCTCCTTTCCTCCATTCGATCGCCCTAAACCCTTGGCGTATTATCGTCGTGACGGGCTCTAGGCCTTCAGCGCAACCAGCGGCTATGGCTATGGCCAGGGTACGTGCTGCTCCTGCCTTCTTTTACGGCAGGCGCAGCCGGCTGCCACTGCTGCTGCTGTCTGCAGACCCAGGGGGAAGGGGAAAACAGTGTCTCGGAACGAATTGAAAATGCTCAACCACAGCTGTAAATAAGACGTTTGATGCTGTTTGGGAAAAAGGGCAAGGACACGGTACGGGCTGGATTGGAGTTGCAGTGTAGTACCGGAGGACGTATAATGGCTGACGAATGGTAACGATGTTGAAAAAAAGAAGAAGAAAAAAACAAAATCGGAAAACACATTGTTCATGGTCCATTTTCAATTACATTCAATCACTATCACAATCTTTGTTACGATACTTTAGCAAACACATTTCTTATGTTTTCTGTGTCACAATAGCCCTTTTCATCGGTTTTCAACGGTCGGAGATCGTACATTTGATTCCGATTGGGAAACAAATAATTACCCAACTTTTGCTCATAATTTCCCATTTTCTTTTCGCTCGAAATTCTCGCCCATATTTATGGTACGTTGCTGGGCGCTGGTGGCAAACAGCAGCCAGCAACATACAACATACAACACCAATTCCATGCCAAATGCTCTTATGCTATCGATCAGCGCACGAACCACCCCCCCCCCCCCCCCCCCCCCCGGCCGGCTACAATGGCCACATTAAGCTACTAAGTTGCATCATTCCCAAACAGGAGATGGCGGTCCTACACCTACACAGACGGGTGGTCGGTGTGTGTTGTGCCGCTCGCTCACGTTCTTCGCAAAATATACTTGCCGCCCGATGGTGGAAGCCACGCGACCCGGCCCCGGTATGTACCGAAAAATGGCAAGGTGGAAAACCGAAATTAACAATTCAACCGTCACCATCCGGCAGCATATCCTCAGCATGCGGAAGGCTGGCATGGCGCTGTGACTCCCTCCTCCTTCTGCTCCTTCTTATCGGACCCAAAGGATGTGTAAATTTTCCATGAGCGTTACACATTCCCCCCCCCCCCCTCGCGCGCGCGCGCGTAGTGGAGTGCTACTGCTGCCGACGGGTTTTTGCTGCCATTTGCCACGACTCTGTGTAATGGCGCCGCCACCGCCGACCGGTGGCGTGTTGGGCATAAAATTTTCACGATAAATACACCACTTTGTGCCCTGAACCACCGGCTACCACTACACTACACTTTGTGTGAGTGTGTTTGTGCGGTTCGTTGGCCCTGTTGCGACCGTACGTGCGCGAATCCTTTGCTTATCCGGTTTGGTGACATCCGAAATCAAACTAGCGGGGCAGAGGGGAGTACGCAATAGCGATGGTGAAACTGAAAAAAGGACCGGGCCGGGGAAAGGGAAGGGAGGGCAAAAACAACGGTTCGCTTTTGACGTCGTTTGAGTTTTCCACCGGGAGGTTTTTTTTCGTGTCCAGCCGCCTCTGAATTTCCATCGCCAATAACCGATAGAGTGGAATGCCGCGCGCGCCGTCCGTTTGCATTTCGATTCGCCTAAGCAATGTGGTTGTGTTGACGCCGTGTTTTGTGGAGTGTCCTGAGGCCGTCTTATGACCGCCGTGTCCGTGTCCGTGCGCCATGTATACGGTGACCAGACTCGCGGCCAGAGCTGACGTGATTGTGAATAAGTGATTTTGACGCTGGTCTTGGTTCGGGGAACTGTCCGATAGCATAAAATAGTGGACAGCAAAAACAAGGGGTCACCATTTTTTCCCCGACCTTAACTATTATAATTTGAAACTTTGCAACTTCAATTCTGGTACACCATCTGGTCGCCCTGTACCCAGACCTGCAGCAACCCTCGCCATATCGACTATCGTCGTCTCCATAGTCGAGCGTCCCGAAAGTCGAAAAATTCGATTTCTGAGCGCAAAAACCACCAACCATGGAGGCCCCCCCAAAAAGAGCCAGCTAGCGCGCCAGCGACGCCATATCGCTTCAGCGCTGAACCAAAAACATGGAAATCGATGTTACATGGTCGGTCGAGCGCCGTGCTTCTCGAGAGCCGCTCCTCCTCGCTGATAGGGAGACGGTAGAATTTTAGTTTTTACGATATCACCCCCGCCCTAGTTCGCTTTTACCTTCCTTACTCTCCATTCCAAACAGCCAACACCCGTCCAACCGTCGATCTTCGGTTTCACCTTCCCGCTTTATGAGCTTCCCTCGGAGGTGCTGGAGAAGGTTCGAATGGAAGCATTCTCTCTCTTTCGCTCTCTCTCTGTTTGCCAGCGAATATGACTTTTTGCCCATCGTCAGTTGACTTGTGTGAAGAAAGAGGTGAACTCAGCTGATGCGGATTGGAAGATGGTAAGTGGAGCGCAATCGATACACCGGACATTGGAAGCGGAAACAATGGCCTAGTAGCGCCTTCGTTTGCGATTGCGACTGATTTTGGGGAATGATTTTACAAACTGTTTAGCACACGGATCGTAAAATCGAATTGGAAATCATTGTCGGCTAAAAATGGCGACACAACCCAGAAAATTATTATCATTTTTCGGAAAGGGCCGTAATTTCATTTCATTCTCATCATCACCCGGATCAGAATGATACCAATTGATTGAATCATGCTGCCCCTGCTGCTGCTGCTGCTGCTGCTGCTGCATTCACTCTCACCGAACGACGATAATATCACGATGCCGATCGAGAGAACCGAAAATAGCTTATCGCATCGCACAGTCCCACCATAAGCCGACATTATTAGCCCGGTAAAAACATGGTGGCCGTGGGTTTTTGTGTGGTCGCGGGCCAACTCAAGAGTGACTCACGCACCCCATGCTGCTGCGAAGACAAAATGCCGCGATCAAATCAAAACATGCACGATGCTTTCGCGCCGGTATCGCGGAATATGGAAATTATAACGAACGAAGACGAAAACGAGAAACGGCGGAGCAGCAAAGAGCAGCGTAGAAAAAAAAAAACCTCGAACCAACGTCAATGGGCTAGGCAAGGGAGGGGGAAGGACGCAGGAAAGTGTGTTTTCCCTCTTTCGCGACTTGGCGGTGACACTGGGCACCGTGATCTCACCCGCAAGAGACATCGCAACAGATCGAGCTGAGAGCTAACTAGAATGAGACACTCTAGTCGGGGTGGGGAGATGATCAGCAGCAACACGCATGATATCACCGGCCGAGAGCGGCCAGAAGCAGCAGCAGCAGCTGTTTAGATTTGCTCATCATCGGTCAGCAGGATTAGGAAAGTTTTCGAGCCTCGCATCAAAACGTCATCAGCGTAGCAACACCACCACCACCACCAACATGGCTTCGACGAAGAGAGCATCGCTTGGCCGAGAGCATCAGAAGCAGGCCGTAAGTGCGCCTGTGCCAGAAAAGTGATTTATCTGCGTGTTCGGGCCGCACTGATCGTGCGTCGGATGAGCACACACACACACACACACACACACGCGCGTGTACGTCATCCCCCCAATGGGGCGCGCACACACACAGAGTAAAGCCACTAAGTGGAAAGGGCACCGAACCGTTCTCATCAGGCGGAAGGCTTGAGAAGGTGACGAGGAGGAGGAGGAGGAGAAGGAGGAGGACGGTGCTGTTCACCGAGCCACAGATATCGGGCCGCATGATCATCATCGGTCGGTCGATCGGTCTCGATGACGATCGTGACTCGGGCTTTCCTGGCTTAAGTCTTGGCACTTGGCACCCCCTCCCCCTCCCCACCCTTCTCCCCATTTTTCGATAGCAACGTGTGCGTAGCGAAGAGAAGGGCAACGACGCGCGTTCCGTATCCGTCATGCGACCGGCTACTACTAGAGCGCGCTGCTTGCTGGCGGCGGATTACGTCGTCGTCGTAGTCGTTGTCTGGTCTGTGTTGCCTTCGCGTTCCTTTGTTGCCTTTCCACCCAACTGTTCCATTCAACGTTCGCGAGATCATCTGTCAACAGAGAGAGCGAGAGAGAGAGAGAGAGAGAGAGAGAGGATCAAGCGCGCTCCATCGAACGCACTTTTTTGGGGGGGAAAGAGGAATCAGAAAAAGAGAGGAGAGAGAGGAGAGCAGAGCACGAATCGTGAAGGTTTATCGGAACCACAACCGAGTTCACCGATAACCGAGATTCCCAGGTAACCGACCAGCATTCAATTGCTGCGTCCATAATATTTCGTGGATTATCTCTCGCGCTTGTGTACATCATATGCTGGTTTCATGAGCATGTGTTTGTGTGTGTGTGTGTGTGTCTCGTACGTCCAAAGTAGGTGGTAGATACATAAGACGAGAGGGGGGATTGGTGTACCCCCCGGCCGGAGCAGCACCCCGCCAGCAACCGCAAAACCAAACTCCAATCAGAATGTTCACTCCACGTTTGGAATGAATAATGAGAACATCCCAAAATATAACCAATGCGCGCGCCCGTACACCCTCTTCCATTACCTTCTTCCCTCCTCTCTCCCCCTCCCCAACCATTGGACAACGTGGATCCCGCCATTTCATCATTTCATTCCAGTCACGACACGGCCGCCGACCGGCCGAAGAACGTTGACGACGACGACGACGGTGATCGCGTCGTGATCGCGCTGCTGTGCATCATCCCCCCACCCGCCGGGGTCGAAGCATATGGTCCACGGCGGGGAGACGGTCGTAACCATCCTAGCTCACAATCCTCAAAGTCAACAACAACAACAATAACAACAACCATGGTCGGCCATTTTCTCTTTACTGTGCCACGAGAGTTCGAGACAGAACCCCGAGAACGCACGCACTTATCACGACGCGCTATGCGTGTGTGTGTGTGTTCGTCGGGTGACTGTTCCGGATCCCGCTTGGATGCGTTGGCCTCTTACGCCCTCCGTCTTAAGCCGTCTGGTGGATGCGCACGCATGTACTACGCCATTTAAGTCAACAGAATGGCCAACGAGGCGCAGTGCACAGGGCGCTTGTACAGGGGTGGGGGCTGTTGGGAGGTGCGGTGGTTCACGGTGTAGGGAGATACCATAAACGAATGGAGAACAAAATTAGAACAGCCGCGCGGTAGTTCAGGAGGAACCAACCAGGAGGCCTCCCTGCTATGGTGCGGAGGTTAATCTGTTGCTTGCAGTGAAGCATCGGCCTAATGGCTTAGTCACTCGGCAGCCAGTCAGTCAGTCAGATGTTGCAACACGCCAACACGCGAGCGAGTGGGTCGGGGTTTTTGGTGCCGGACGCGAGACGCGGAATCGGCTGATAAAACTATGAGTCTGCGATCAGGACGGTACGCGTAGGAACCGTATTGGAAATCCCGATGAATCATCGCGAATGTATGATGATATACAGTGACCGTACAGGCCTGATAATGATGACTAATATGTTGTAAGGTGAACGGTAATACTCGACAAGATTGGTTACAGATGATGATGATAATGTGGCAATAGTTTGCTTCCATAATTTTCTCGTTTCCCCATGACGTAGATACTCTATCGGAACTGACTTGTCCATCTGTTCATTGTTTACAGCATCATTTTGAAACAACTGGCGTTAACACTAGCTGAATCTATCTAATACAGTGTAAAGATTCTTATTAAGATTCATTAGGATTTTTTTAAATTTCATAAGTAAACACAACAATTTAAATTATAAATAAATAAGTAGGCAACTAAATTAGAGAAATGGAAAAAAACGATCAATTTAAAAAAAACAGAAGCTAAGAAGCGAGCAAGTAATTAAGAAGGAAAGCTAGGAAAAAGTATACAATTAAGTATATAAATACAAATGTAACATATTCAAAAAGAGAGCAGCAAAAGCTAGATAAAAAACAAACACGCAATTCGAAACATTTCATAAACATAACACAAATTATAAGGAAGAAAAAAAAGGAATAAGAGAAAAAGTAAGACATTCATTGAGAAACTAGAAAAAATGAAACAAAAATATCGGAAGTACACACAGCAACTCATAAATAAAGGAAAACGCAAATCAGTAAATGTACAACTAAGTAAATAATAAAGTAAATGAAACAATAAAAAACACGAAAGTAACTGAGTAAGTAAGTAATTAAAGCACTTTTCCAATAAAGGCGTCTCTCTTACACAAAACGTAACCGTTGGCACCCATCGGCGTGTCATGTGATTCGTTTTATCTTCACCATTTGTATGCCGTTCGTCTGCCCTTCTCCCCCACCCTTTGTTCATCCCATCTTCTAAAGCGCTACCGGTCTGACGGTTGGCCGGATTCCGCCAGCGTACCAGATTCTGCGTACGTGACACATACAGTGTTGCTGCAGTTCTCTGCCCCGTTGCGTTGTCCTGGTTTGCGAACCAATCCAGCGCCGCATGGCGCGGTATAGCACATGGCGCATAAAAATCGGTGATAAAAGTAAACAGAGACCGGCGGGGCCCAGGGCACAGGGCAGGGCAGAAGCAAAACGAAACGAAAGAGAAAAAAATGGCGAATAAATGGAGACAACAAAGGCACACAGCGTTTTCGAAGGAGTAATCATCGCCCCCTGGCTGGCATCGCCGCCGCTCACACCACACAACGACGCAGTGAAAACTAATACCCGCACCGCACCCGGCTACTACTATAGTAGTGCTTGTCTGGCTGTCCGTCTGTCTGCCCTTTTCTCCCCGGTATCTATTGGGCACGGTCCACCCAGCCAGTGTGCGTGTTAGTGTCCTTTCTTCCTAGCGGTCGATGTGGTTGTACGGTTATCCGTCAGTAGTCGTGAGAGGTGCGACGAGAAGACGTTAAACAAACAAAACGCCGGCTCAACGTTGATGACCCTCCTACGACCAGCCACCCTCTACTCCCCATCAGGCGTTTGTTTTATTTGTTTTCCGCGTTCCACTCCCCTTCCGTTCCCATTCTGCTTCCTCTTCTTGCAGCTTCGAAACGCTCTGCATCTGTCCCAATGGTATGCGGCATTGTTTCGCTTCTGCGTACACGTATAGAAAGTCAGCACCGAAGACCGATCCGAGAAAGAAATGGATGTTCCAAATCAATGCGTAGCGGAGGAAAAAGAGCAGAGGCAGGAAAATCAGTTGTTCCGGTGTGGCACGTTCTGCAAAGCCTTTATTTCCCTGCGGAATGCGAGCTGCTTTTGGGCTCATAAAACAAAAACCACGGGTGCACCGATCGGGGTGGAACATTACAGCCAGCCTCTTTCCATCCCCGGACCCGCCTGCTAGTAGCAGACGTAATCTTCCGCGAAATCGAAATTCGACTGCATGGGGACGCTCGGTGTAAAATGTGTTTCGTTCAAATCAAACCGTACACACCTGACACACGGTGAACCTGACACGCGTACGTGCTTTTCCGTGCTTCGGTGGAAAAAGTTATTTGCAATAAGCGGGCAAAGGAAACATCACCACTTCCACATTACAGATACAAATCCGTCCAACACCAGCACGGAACACGTCAGTACTTTTGTAGGGTTTTAATCAGAACCAGGCCCCGTACTCCCTCTCTTTTGATGGGTGAAGTGTGAGAATGATTTCCAGGACATTTATAAGAGTGTTACCACTACCAATTACGAACATTCCCAGACAAAGAGGCCAATGGTAAAACAATAGCAAAAATTAGAGCGTAGCACAAATGACCGAATCACATTGAAACACATAAATTCATAAACAATGCTACGGAATGTTCTATAAATGCCGGTTGCCTTCCCAACCCTCCCTTCCGATTCACCAGAGCAAATTCCTGTTACGAGGCGTATCCTCATCAAAAACCCGCATTGTATAACCTATGCTGTGAGTTGCCGAGAAAAGTCCTCCGAACATTTTGCACAACATAAAATGCTACCTTCCCCGTTGACCCGAAACCTCACTACTCCCTTTTCCACTGGAAGCAACATTCCTTTAGCCGGGCACGACACAAACGAACGTCATTGAATAATTTGCTACGATTCTTTGTTCGACACTTTGCTTTCGTTCATTTGACGCCATCACCGACAGCTCTCGGGACGTACAAATGCGGAGGGGGGGGGGGGGGAGTGGATACCCCCGAAAAGCTCCTTTCGTACGCTCCTCATACAGTAAGCCACCGGGGGGTCGTCGTACACGTCGTTGGTAGGATAAGAATCATTCGGAAATTTTCTTGTAGCAGGAGGTAAGGTGGCCACCTTTGAACAGGACGAGCACACAATGGAAAAGTTTTCCCTTTCCCAGCCAGCCTGCCAACCAGCCTGCCAGGCCAAAAGCCTCCCCCCAAAACAGGCCTTCTAGAGCCAGCGACGATTAGCCCGATGATTCATACGAAAATCGACGTAGTGCTACGGGGTCTCCGTTTTTCCTTCACCAACGAACACGGCTGTCTGTGTCCGTGTCCGTGTGTGTGTATGTGTGTATGTGCAATTACAATGTTTGGCCGTTGTTTCGATCGAGTTTTTCCTCTTGTCAACTGCCAATTAGCACGCAATTGGCAGTCCCCCCGGCAAGGCCACACGGTCTCACGATAAGCCGGGCCACCACCACCACCACGACCCGGGTGGCCGGGAAATGCCGGGAAAATGCAACGTACAACCCACTTCGCGCCCGTGTGGTGGTGTTCGTGCACATACATTCCAATGCACACTCTCCTTCTCGTACCACGGTACGAGGAAGAAGAACCCGGTGAAGAAGCAGGCCCTGTGGCAAAGTCGGCCCCCCGAAGTCGGCCTTTTATCGGATAATCTCACCTGAAGGTGAAGTCATTAACGATTCCCCTCGACGCCACTGCTACCCACCCCCCCACCCCCCCTTCCTCGGTCCTCGGTAAGCGTAGCAAACAAACTTGACACAAACACGCAGACACACGACGGGGCTGACGCACACCGGTGGCAGCGGCGGCGGCAGTTAATCGAGGGGGAGAGGGAGAAGGGGAGTGTGGTGGAATGAAGTATGATCCCCGTCAAAGTCCCGATCCCGTGATTTGCCGCACTTACGTCAAACGGAACGCACCATATGGCGCATGTTAGGCCAGGCCAGGCCAGGCCAGGGTGTGTGTGTGTGTGTGTTACGTAGTGTTGTTGTAGCACCATCGCGCACCAGCGCAAGGCTGGCTGGCTGGCTACAACCGTTTCCAAAACGCACCGGGGGGACAGACAAATCGCTTCTTCAACCGAACATACCGGCAGACATACCGACCGAGACAGACAGACAGACAGATAGATAGAACTGTGGACACGGACACACACACACACACACAGCACGCAGATGGATGGAAAGTGATGTTTAATGGTATGCCGCAGTGAGGAGTCGCGCTCGAAGCTTAATGCTCCGTACGCTCGAAGGTGTCGAAGGTGCTACCTGGTCCTCTGTGCAAATGGAGCACGATGCTTGATCAGGCGTCAAAATAGATGATACCGGTGCACCGGGAGCGAGGGGGGGGGGGTGTTGGCGCACTGGGCCACTTTAGTAAAATAACAGACGACCCGCAGAGACACAAAATCGAGAAGGGACCAGAAACCAAACCAAAACAAAAAAAAACAAAATGTCTACCGCAGGTACCCGGTGCCAAACCTGACGAACTGCTCCTCCTCTTTTGTTGGAGGTGGTTTAAGGTCAAATAAGATAACGAAAAAGGCGCAAGATGGAGGCATTTGGGTGGTGGTGGTGGTGGATAAACAAAGGTGGCCGGCTCCCGATTGGTTCCCCAATGCCCGAACGCTGTTATCTTATCAGTTGCGCCGCGATGCACTAAGCTCCATCAATGACGGGCCTCGGTATTGTATTGGCTTTTCGTGGAATTTATTTGAACAGCTTGGCATCAACCAGGGCACCGGTACTTGCGGCCAATGGGAAGTGTGCTGGGCACAGCACCAGTTGGAGAACGGGCAAACACCAATGCACCAATAACGATGTAGAGGAATTCTCGAGGAGCAATAAAAATGGCTGACTTTATTGTGGACACGCAGGCGGTTTCACGACAAAAACCAGCAACAACATTGACTTTGGTCACTGCAGCCGTTATACTTTGTGAAACTTATTTGTATTTCTACTACTGTTTGATCGATTATCGGAACCCCTATCATCCAAACCTGGTTGCCTGCGTTTCAAGCGGTTTTGGAAGCTTGACATTCAAGTAAATATTGAATAGAGCATTAATTAAACAAATCATCTAAGTGATTTTAGTGTGCACAATGAAAAAGGAGCAAAGCGTACGCTTAATGTATTAACAATTCATTTGGTTGGTCGAACTGCTTCGACCCGATAGCATCCAATCCAGTCAGTTGTCGTTGTCCGCCATTAATCATTCAATGGTTTTGGGACATCCAACTATTACATGCAACTAATTTATATCCTTTAATCTATCCGCTACAGAATGCGCTATTCCAACGCAAAGTACCCGCATGCATTCCTTACCGAGAGAGAGAGAGAGAGAGAGCAAGAGAGAGAGAGGCCCAAATGTCACACAATGGAACAACGAACGCACACAACGCGTTGCACGGATACTATATCGCGGTGTAAGCATATCGATAGCCACCCTCCTTTGCATAGCGAAATCCCCTAGCTAGTGCCATCGAATAGGGGGGCGACAATGAAATAGTAAATAACCTGCCACCCCATCGGTTTACCTTCTTCTCTTCCAGCCCGACACACAGACCAGAGCCACAACTACGCGCACGGTCACGTCGCAAAGGTACAACTCGACGTGTGTGCGTGTGCTTGTGTGTGTGTGTGTGTGTTTGGTACACCGGTGGTGGCCATTGGCACCGCGACGCATGTCTAGGACGAGCATTTGCCGTTCGATCGAAGGAGGCGACGCGCCGGTAATACCCATTCCAGCGAACAATAACAACAACAACAACAACAGCACGAGAAGTGAGCTGCCGTGTGTTGTACGTGCGCACACACACATGCAGGCCCTTCAATGTGTGTGTGTGCATGCTGTTTTATTGTTTCTTTTGCACCGGCGGCACATCGAGCGCGGTCTCGCGCTATCATACACATCGCGGTTACTGCGGCCGGCTATTTTTGGACGATCATCTCGCGCACTAGCTTGGTTGGAGCTAGGAGGATGAGAAGAAGATGGGATGGGGGACAGCGAGGACGACGCTTTTATCAACCCCACCAGCAGCAGCAGCAGCAGCAGCAACGCTCGATATGATAGTGCGCGAGAACGAGACGAGGAAAAATGCGTCTCTATGTGTGTGTGTGTGTCCGGTGCAGGAGTGTGTAAGTGTGCGCCGGAATGAGCGTAAAAGGAGAGCGAGTGGAGTGAGTGGGGCGAGGTTTAATCCACGGCGCGTTCTAGCCGGCTGCTGCTGCCGACCACGACGACGACGACGGTGACGATGCTCTCTGTTTCTCTCTCACTTTCGTTCTCTCTATCTCTCTCACTCGTTCATCCGGGATGTCCCACAACGCAGCCAGACACAGCAAGAGGAAGAGAGGGCCATTCTTCGGTATCACCGAGTCCCCCCTCTCCCCCCCCCCCCCCCCCCTCCGTACCAGGTGTGTGGATTCGATGGACGCAATCTGCTGCCTCTGTTGCTGCTGCTGCTGCTCGTTCTCGCTCTGGTCCTCGGATCTGATAGGTTGGTTGGTTGGTTACCTATTCCCCCCCTTTCCACACGTCTAGCCATCCCATCCCATCCCCATTGGTGTTCCCACAACCCTTTCTATTTACGCACAATTCACTCCGAACAATCGGGAGCCGCGCCAGACCGGGAATGCATTCGTAGTTAAAGGTTGAACGTGTGTGCGTGTGCTGGTGCCCATGCGATTGTTCCCTTTCATTCTTTCCGGTTAACTGAATCTCGGTGAATGCGGTGCTGCGGTCTCTAGGTAATGGCCAGGTGCTGGTCATACCGATGGTCACCATGGATGCCGTGGCACGATACGAAACCCACTTGTCGGTCGCATCGATCCCCAAAAACAGTGATTAAACACACTGGCGTCGAGCAGGATAACCGATTCCGGATGAGCGATTCCCCCCGTTACTGTGGTATGCGCGGTTGTACTTACCTCGCTTCGCCAACGTCTGTCTGCCAGCGGCCAGTTGTTGTTGTTGTAGCAGCCGTAAAGGACACGAAGAACGACGGCACCTAGACACGTAAGGTGCACTTGGCGAATGGGGATTTCGTTTGTGGCGTTTCTTTGCGGGCGCTCGGACACTCGACTCCGCTGCTCCCGCTTTCCCTTCACTCAATCCGCAACCTCATATCCACTATCACGAACCACCACTGGGGGCACAACGCGGATAACCACAAACCCCCCTCGATGACGATGACGACAAAATGTCGCGACGACGTGAAACAACTAAACCGAAAACCGCAACCGAACGAACATGAAATCCGCAATCGCAGCTTACTGCGATGGTTCTGTTTAGTGCCGGCGGTTCCTCGGACCCGCTATCACTCATCATCGGTTGTCATGACAGAATCAAACACACGCACACACACACGGGCACGCGCGCACACTTATCGTTGAGGTGAGTCCCGTGGTGGCGCCTGCTGCGCGCACTGATGGGTAAGCTCGGGCAGTCAGCGTCGTTGGAGTCGTAATGAGATTAACCTGCACACTCTGCCCCGCGGTGCAGGCCAACCAACGACCGGTTCCGGTTGTTCCAAACGATGAGTCACCGAGGATAATTCGACGCACGAAATATTTCCGGCCGCATGGAGCGACGACCGTGCCCGCAGATCGTGATAGATGCACATGCACGACACAACCCCGTCCACCACCACCGCCGCCGCCGGTTCACCTCCACCACCCGTCGTAGTAGGGTATCGAACGCCGCAGGAGAGCGAATGTTACGCACTCCAAGGACCACGTGTGAACGAGAACGAGATAGACAACGACAGGGAGAGAGAGAGAGAGAGAGAGAGAGACGGGGCCACAAATGTGAAGAGAAAAACAACGAAAAATGCGGTGACGACGAAAAGGGGAGAACACCACACCACAGAGAGCACGACTCGCACGGTCGCGGGGTTCACCCGGACACACACGGTGGTGGTGGAACAACGAACCGACCAACACAGAACGGATTGTAACGACGTTTACGACGACGACGCACAACAGCGAACAACGGTGGCGGCTGCACGTGCTGACGGATCGGACGTATCGGGTGTACTGTTGCGAGTGTGTGCGAGCCGCGGTCACCGGACGGCGATGACGACGATCGTGCGGCCACCCTCTTATCCGCGCGTGATTACCCGCTCTTCTTGGAGCACGAGCGAGCGAGAGAGAGCGGCCTCTCTCTCTCTCTTTCTCTCTCTCATCTCATCTCGCGACTCCACTCTCTCTCACTCTCTCACTCTCTCTGTCTCTCCTTGTATGTGTGCGTGTGTGTTTGTGTCTCGTATTCCGTTCGTTTAAGATAACAACACCGTCAACACACACAGGTAAGCCGGTTGTGCCCCCCCTCCCCTCTGCCCCCCTGAAAGGGTGGTGATTCCCACCAATCGGACGCACACAGTCGTAAAAGCTGGCGGGCCAGGTATGATGCTAGATAACAGGCGCGCGTGAGAATGGCGGCTGTTTCGTCGTTTCGTGGAACGATGGCGAAGGGCGAGGGCAAGAGGTGCGGTGCGGTGCGGTGCGCGGAGACTTGCTCTAATCATAGCAGGCGAACTCGGCCTCGGTCACGAAGACGGCGTGAGACACGATTTCTCGCGAGAGAAAGAGAGAGAGAGAGTGGTCGAGAAAGGAGAGAATCCACGCGAAATGCACGCGAAAGGATTTACGACGGTACGGTGGGGTAGATGTGGGTGCTCCAGGACCACCAGCCAGCCAGGGGGAGGGTAGTGATAAATGGAGGTAGTGGATAGACGGACGGACCGATTCCCCACGTGTGGCCGGGTTGCCAGACACAATGGACGATGGTTGCTTTGATAGTTAACATTTTGGAATATTTTGGAAACTCGATCGCGCGGAAGGTGTTACAATTTGGAGTTCTTTTAAAGTACTTTTTCACGACAAATGTTTTTTAAGTTTTAATAACTTTTGCTGCATAGTAAATTCTTTAGCCACTTTACTTCAGATAATAACTTTAACTGCCTTTCGAAACCCACATCGTTACAATATCTATATGCTGCTCCCAAAACACACACTACACAAAAAACTCTGGAGATCACCGATGGTTACGGTACGGCGCACTCGGCATGCGTTGCAACATGATGATTGGGCCGCTCCCTGTAGAGCGAAGACCAAACAAGAACCCAAAGGTCCCGGAGGTCGCATTCGCAACCAGCCCGAGGGTGGGCGGTAGGTACAAGAGAGTGAACCACAGACGCCAAACCACCGAAGAGAGGTTGAAAATGGACAGCATTACCGCGCGGGCGCTAGAGAGCCTCGGACCCCAAACGAGCATCGGCAGCAGATACAGATAAAAAGGAAGTGATAACACTCGTCCGTGTCGGCGGCAGCGTACACATCACCGCCTCCACCGCCTGTGTATTGGTGTATATAGCCCCTCTCTGCCCTCCTCCCCGCCCCCACCTCAGCATCTCCAGCGGCAGCAGCACCGTGTGGGTGGGGTACGCAACTCTTCACGGTGCGCGATCGATTGAGCGGCGCACACGAACGCGACGCGATCATCTCGCGCCCGCGCGTTCGCGAGTCTTTGTTTACAACGGACCACGACGACGCGTTGGCGGCATCGTGGGGTGCGGCGACGGCAAGGGAGACAGAGCCGCTGGCCCCCGGACACACACACACACCCACCCCTGCACCCTTTTTTAGCGTGATCGTGCGTAGGTGGGGTCGTTTCAACCGTGGAGCCAGGCATACCACCAGCAACAGAACCACTTACCACCGATACAGGCACACACACACGCACACCCTTTCCATCCAACGCAACGCATTGGGAAATCATTGCGCGGGGTCTGATAAAAAGATAAACATACTTGTCTTTGCCTCGCTGGCTGGCTGTACAAAACGAGTTAAATCGCTGTGGGGTGTGCTGGTGTGTTCGAGAAAGAAAGACTGGCTATGTTCGTGTGTGTGTGTGTGTGTATGGTGGGACTAACACACTGGTGGCTGGGAATGGCAAAACACATCTATCATTTGGCCTGCGCTGTAATGGGGGATGCGGTTAAAGACAAAAAAGAAAAACACTCCAAGTCGTTTTCCATTACGAAGCCCTTTTTTATCATTCCTGCCCGCCGACGACGACGATCGTGGAACGATATTTGTTGCATAAACAAGTTCTTCTGCACCCCATTCGCCTCTCACGCTAGTACCGGCCCCCTACCCCTCGCCTCTTCCTTCCTTCTTCTGCTCATACACGATAAACAATAACAATTTAAAGGGCGCTGTAAAGAGGGTTGTGAAAGAGAGGAAAAGCTAGACTGGCAGAAAACACTTTGGCTAGCTAGTCAATCGCGGAAGGCTTATAATTGGAGCGGATATTTAATAACAATTTCGATAAAACAAAATTAAAGCTCATTGTCTACCTGGCGCCCATATCAATTTAGTGATAACTTGGCGTTTCCGTTTTTTCTCTTCCTTCTCGTTGAGGATAAGTAAACGATAACGATTTATTTGAATAAATTATGCACAAGAGAGAAACCTTATCGAGCGACACCCGAAGTCCAATCCAGCAAAGGAGAGAGAAACATACGAAAACACTCCACATTGCGCAATGTCAGTAGTAGATCCCTCCTGAACAGCTGACTGTTCTAGCATTGCCGCATCTCAATCGATTTCGGTTAGTTCTGTTATGATATTATGGAGAAAACGAATCGTATGGAACGGGTTTGTCGTGTATGCTGCTGTGAACTAAGCGATATCGAAAGCTACGCGCTGAATACTCAGACCGAACATGGATCGTTGGATGAATTGCTGCGATACTGTACCAGCGCAGAGGTAAAGGCCGAGCATCTGGTCTGGTGCATGCTTCGATAAAATGTATGAAACGTGTTTATTCTACATTTTGTAGGTCAATCGTGAGTCCAACCTAGTGTATCGGATTTGTGTCAAATGTAGAGATGACCTCATGGTGGCCTATAGGCTAGTCTGTTCCTTCCACAAGGCCACTCCACGATTCATGGAAGAACAGCTTGTGGAACATCCACCGTCAATAGAAAGTAGTAAAACATCAGAGACCAATTGCAAGAAATGTCACCAAACCTTCTCTACTCTACCAGAGTTGAAGCTACATCGCCGACAACATGGTCTAAGCTGTGGCCAACATCATCACTCTCCTAACCAAAAACCGAAATGCTGCGGATGCCTCGAAGAATTTGATTCGCTAGCACTACTCAGGCTCCACTCGGACACCGTACATAAATCGGAACAGAATGTCCTCCTAGTGCAGGGAGATGCGAACACGAAACCGTTTGTCTGCGATGTGTGCTTCCGGCGGTACAAAACGCGTCGCATACTAAACGACCATCGACAGCGACCGTACCGCACCAAACGGTATCAGTGTGCCCGGTGTGGCAAATCATTCCGTGATCGGAATTCACTGGAAGATCACGAACGCGTGCACGGCGACGATCGTCCATTTGTTTGCGGCACATGTGGTAAAACGTTCGCCATGAAGGACTCTTACCGGAAGCATCAACAGCTGCATACGGTCGAGGCAGATCGGTTCAAGTGTGACCAGTGTGGTAAAGGTTGCCGTACGAAAGGGAACCTGAAGGATCATTACATCACGCATGCGATCACGGAAAAGCCGACCCTTTCTTGTCCACAATGTGAACAAATCTTTATGCGTAAGGGTTCCCTGAAGTCGCACTTGCGGTTGCACACCGGCGAGAAACCGTTCCGCTGTGAACAGTGCGACGCGTGTTACGCCTTTCCCAGTGATCTTCGCCGCCATCTGATGGCACACAACGGGATCAAACCGTTTGTATGCTCTGTCTGCCAGCGTGCCTATCCAAGGAGGGACTATCTTGCAAAGCATATCGCTTCCTCGCACGCTGTCCAAGATTGTAAAGATACAGTGGAGCAATAATTCAAAACATTTTATACATGAATGTCTCAACATTTTATTTGGAAAACAGTTTTGGGGATTTTGCATCTTAGATGGCTTCGAAGGCAGTCACCTTCTTTAGCTTTTGCCATTTACGATGATCGGACACGTTCTTTTGCGTAGCGTACCTATGCTTCTCGAGCTTACGGCGCATGTTATCGTCTCTTCGCACTAGCTTTACATTCTCGGTCAATCTGTAACCGATAATATTTCCAAAGTTAGAACCGGGAAAGGCCATTTCGTCAAGATGCTTCAATATGGCCACCTTCACCGGGCAGGTCATTTCTGCACCTAGCGCGGCATCGTTATTCGACTCCTCTATGTTGGCTGGCCCTTCTGTGGTCTCATCCTTACCATGTGATTCGTTGCCCATAGTATCTCCGGCATCTGCCACAGCCTCGCTCTCTAGTTCCGCTTCAGTCCCAAGTTTGGTTTTTTTCGTTTTTTTCTTTTTCTTTGCTGGTTCGACTTCTAACGAGACGTTTTCAGTAGTTGTCTCAGCATCAGGTTGCTCAACAGAAACGGTCTCCATCTCCTCTGGGGTGTCCTTTTTGGATTTCTTCTTTTTCTTCGATGGTGCAGTATCCAGGATATCGGAAGAGTTTTCTGATCCATTGCCTAATTCCTCGGTTTGGCCACTCTCTTCTTGGTTAGAATCATTTTTCCTTTTTTTAATTTTCTTCTTCTTGATCGGTTCAGAAGCATCCAACTCAGTTGCGGCTTCCTCAACCACGTGACTGTTTTCAATTTCGCTGATCGTTTCATGCTTCCGTTTGCTCTTTTTAACCTTGGTATCAGTCGCCGATTGTTCCTGCACTGGTTCCTCTGCAACTTGCTGCTCCTCTGGCATTTCTTCAGAAGAATCTTGCCTTTTCTTGCTCTTTTTCTTTTTCTTTGTTTCAACAGCCATTTCCGAGTTCTCATGCTGCGCGCTATCGGTGCTATTTGGAGTCTCTACAGATCCCTGATTTCCTTGGGCTAAGGCAGCTTTTCTCATTTTCATTTTCTCTTGGAAGTACTCTTGCAACGATTGGCTAGCTTTGATGGTCGTGAGCCCCAAGATGTTCGTTTGCACCTCCGTCTCGGAATCATTGTCACTAGCAGCCGCAGAAACGCCGTTACTTGCCTGCTGTTCACTGCCAGTCGGTTTATTTAGATCAGCCAACGATCGTTTGCCGAAAATGTTCGCCAAGTCCTTCTCGTTAACCTGGCTCAGATCTTTGCCACGAGTAAACTTTCGATAATGAACCCGGGCACGTGATTTCTTCGAGCGTTCCTCCAGTGATTGTAGTTGTGCTTTTGGATCGATGGTTTCGAGCTCGGCAGCTGTGGCCGCATCTTCCTCAGTACCACTACCGTTCAGGCGCTTCAATAACTCATTGAAACCGGCATCGTGTTGGGTCCACTGATCATCGTTTTCGCCCGCGTATCCTAGCCCTTCGTTGTCCTTCTTGAACCGGGTGAGCAGTGGATCGACCATACCGTCCTCATTCCGACCCAAACCCTTGCCTTCGGACCAGCCCAGCTTGGCCAGCATACGTGCGCCCACATTATTGGCATCTGCAGATGAACGGAAAACGGAAAAGGGACACTGATAAGATGAAAACCGATGACGACTGGAGAGGTACCGGTACCATACCTTTGTAGACAGCTGCGGCACGCGGTTTCTGCATTTCCTGGCACAATTTCTTCTGGCGAGCCTTCATGCTAGGCAGCCCTACCGATCCCAAACAATCGGCCATGGTGCCGGGAGGTAAAAAGCTGTGTAAAACACGTAAAACTCCTTGTGGTTCAACACAACGTGATTTCTCTGCAAAAATACGTAAACAAAAACGCGTGTTGAGTTTGACAGTTCCAATCCCCAAGGTTCATCGAAGTTCAAGCAGCCAAATAATTAATTTTGTTTTCCAATTTCCCATCATAAACTTAAATTTTTTCATATTATTTCTTAATATTAACATAAAATATTTTTATAGTTCATAAAATCTAAAAAATCCTAGCATTACTGTCCCCACCCCTTTATACGAATCTTGGTCATCAACTGTCAAAAGGCACGAAACACGCACGAACCGGCACCCCTTTTCAATTACCCTCACGTTGCACGTGGATTTCTTTATTGACCTGCGCTTACAACTTCTTAAAACAGGTAAGAATTAAAGGATACCGTTTAGGTTTCCTAATCATCGCCCACCGAGATCCTTGTTTAGTTATCTTCAACCATCCGCGGAGTACGATTCTCTGTGCGTGCAAGCCCGGTGTGGTGGTCGTGCGTTGTTCTAACCTAACATTTCGTGGAATTTCGTCACGCAGAATCAATATGACCGAATCGGAGACACAGACGGCGAAGGCCACCGAGGAGAAACCGGAGACCGTCGATACGGTTGAAGTGTCGGCGAACGAGTCCGCAATCATCCGGCAGCTCGAGTACTACTTCGGCGATGCCAATCTGCTAAAGGACAAATTCCTGAAGGAAAAGATCAAGGAAGACAACGGCTGGGTGACGCTGGATGTGTTGCTCTCGTTCAAGCGGCTCAAGGCTCTGAGCGAGGACAAGAAGGTGATCGTGGATGCGATCGAAAAGTCCACCGAAGGCCTGATTGAGGTGAGCGAGGATCGCGAGAAGTTGCGCCGGCATCCGGAACGACCGCTGCCCGAGCTGGATGAGGAAACACGCAAGGAAATCTATACGCGCACGGTTTACGTGAAGGGTTTTGCGCCCCAGGATGGCACAAGCATGAATGAGCTGGTCGAGTTTTTCCAACCCTACGACAAGGTGGTCAACATCGTAATGCGCAAGTACCATGATAAGCCGACTAAGAAGTACCTGTTCAAGGGCAGCGTGTTTGTCACGTTCGTCAACACGGAGCAATGCGAAAAGTTCCTCGCCATCGAGAAGCTATCGTACAAAGGAAAGGAGTTGATCCGCAAGATGCAGAACGACTATTTCGTGGCCAAACAGGCGGAGAACAAGGAGCGGCAGGAGAAGATCGAGCAGCGAAAGCGCAAGAAGGAGGAGGCCCAAACGCTAGCCACAGCACACCTACCCACCGGTGCGAGCGTATTCCTGGAGGGGCTCGGTGCCGAAACCTCGCGCGAAACGATCAAGGAAGCCATCAAGAAGGTGGACGATACGTTGGAGTTTGCTTTTGTGGATTTCAAGATCGGCGACAAGAGTGGTTATGTTCGTTTTAACCAGGAGGGTGCCGGTAAGCGCTTCACTGAGAAGCTCACTGACAACAAGGTAAGCACCATTAGGACACTACCCTATTTTTGCGAGAAATTCACTAACACGTCTTAATATTATTTTCAGTTGAAAATTGACGATGTCGAGGTAACGGTAGAGTTGCTGGTGGAGGAGAAGGAGAGTGAGTACCTGAAGAAGGTAGCGCAGGACCAGCTGGCTAGACGAAAAGGTGGTAATGCGAAGGGTAAGGGCGGCCGAGGTAACCGGGGAAATAACAACAAAAATCATGGTGGCCACAAGCGAAAGCGAGATGATGCTGAAGATGGTAAAGCTAAAGATGGAGAGCCACCGGTGAAGAAGGCAGAAGCTAAGCCAGAGTCCACCGCCACCAGTGAAGTAAAGGCCGATTAAACTAGATAACGGATTGAACGTTGATTTTATCCGTAATGTAAGTTATTTCCTTTATGCATTCTAACTATAAGAAATATTTTTTCTCAATTCGTCTTTTTAATACGCCAGAGAGGAAAGATGAAAGTATGTATAATTACATAGATCGATGTGAAATATATTGATTCGAATTAACTACCCAGCGGAAGAAGAATGAACATGGATGAACATCCTTAACTTATTTATAGTCTGCGAAAGCCTGCGGGAACTTACACCAGCATAGAGTTTTAGAAGGTCGTATCGATCTCCGTATTTCGAACTTCATTTTCCTTTTCCTCGCTATGCTGGGCATTCATACGCGCCTTTCTCAACTCCAAAGCTCGCAAACGATTTGCCTCAATCTTTGCTCGAACTTCTTCGGACAGGACTGCCGCTGGTTTCGGTGCTGGAGCAACCGAAGGTTCCTTGGATGGCTCTCGCCTTGCTACTTCATCGAATGTGCTATCGAGATTACCGACGCCCGATGTATTGGCCATCGAAGTACGGCCTCGCGATAGGGCAATCTGTTCATCGAGCATACTGTCCAGTGGGTCCAGCGGTTGGTTAAGCCGGTTCCGTCCATCGTACGCCTGGTCGGCCACTCCATCGTCACTATCGCTCGAAAGTAACCCATCGTCACGCCCTTCGGCCAACTCGCGCTGCAGTTCACCCCGCCGGTAACGATCCATGTAGCTTTGAACCTCCTTTTTGGTGCCCAACCGTTCTGCCGTGGCGATCACGTCGTCCAAGTGATATTTGGGGAAAAGCCTGTGCGCCCAGTGCTCCATCCGGCGCAGGATCTCGTCCAGATCGGCCACCTCCTGGCCTTTGCCGCGAAACTTGAACCCTTGGAAGTGGTCCCGCATTGCGATGATACCGCGCGGACCGCACAATCTCGTGGCGTTCAGTGTGAAACGCGGATTGGTAACGACCTTTTTCTTGTGCTCTACCTTCACTTGCGTTGGGCCGCCGGTCGGTCCATCGTTATCGCCACCGTTCTCACCCTCTTCCGGGTCGTCGTCGTATCTGATATCGTCATCCGAAAGGATCTCACCTTCATTTTCACTCATTTTAGGTAAAATATTTGAGTTTATTTGTGCGGTAACTTTCTCGGTTCTATTGTTGCTGAAGAAGTCAAAAAGCGCGCCATTCCAAGCCAACCAAGGTGTGTCGATTACGGTCGCCCGTTGGGAGGTTTCGCTGGACAATTACAGATTTTAGCTTCCAAATTATTCTAGTGGAAGTGGGTTTTCTAGTCTATTTTATGCGGAAATAATCATAATCATAATCTGGATGGAAAAAGATATAAAATTTTCAAAATGCGCTCCGAAGGGTTACATTAGCCCAAGGTTTCTATTGCCGGTGGCGATTTGTTTACTGTTATTTGCACAAAACGGGCAACGCAAAGAGCACGAGAGCGGTACGCATTTCCCACAAGAAGAAACGGTTTAAGCTAAAAATAACTATCCTGTCTTGTTATATTTATGCTTGCAGATATTTTTACGCTGTTCCCAATCCTCCCAGCAAGCATAATCGGCCGCTATTCGTACGTTGCGCTTTCGTGCTCCAGCTCCATCCGGTTATTTCCCACAACCGCAAAAACCACCGCTTTGCTGGTCACCGAAATAACATTTACGCACGCGGTGGAACAACAACGGTGGGTTCTTTTATTTTTAAATACGCGAACCACGGCATTTTGCAACAAACTACCGGTCAACGACGAGGACAAGTGCACTGCGAGCCGGCGTAGATCGGTTGAGTTGGGTCAGTTGTATGTTTCGCTAGGACTTTGCCGGATCGCTTAATTGTTGCTCGCCGTTGTGGGGACCATGAAGAAGCTGTTACACAAACGTGGTGATCTGATACTGCAGGAGCAACCCTTTGCCTACGTGCTGCTGCCACAGTTCCGGCACGAACGGTGTGATCGGTGCTTCAAGCTGTAAGTCGTCCATCACAAACCCGGAAGTGCAAGCAATACGGTTTCATCCCCATTCCCTCCGATATCTTCAATAGGGGCAAAGTGTTGAAGTGCTCTGGCTGCCTCTACGTGCGGTACTGTAACCGAGCCTGCCAGCAGGAAGCATGGCCAGATCATCAGGCCGAATGCGAGAAGTTGAAATTGCTTCCGGCCACTCTGGTGGTCCCATCGGCTGCCCTCATGTTGGCTCGCATTATACGACGGTTGCAGAAAGGGGGCGACTTTTGCAAGGGCTACTATACCGATAAACTCTATCGACGATTTAACGATCTGATGCCACGTGAGTAGAGATGGAATAGGGTGTGGACAGACCTGATTCAACCTTATCATACATCCTCTTGTTTATTTTACAGAAGTAGTTTTTCATTTTCGCTTTTCTCGTTTCGTATCACGGCTTCATTATTGCATCGTTTCATTTCATATTTCCCATCCGATTCCCATACAGGTAGTAGCGATGCATTCTTCTTTAGACGTAAAGTAGAACCTCTCCCTGTTCTTTATGATCGTATTGTCCGTAACCACGTGATTCATTCCACTACTCGGTTCACGAAAGAACCCCTTTTAAGATCCTACTAGACGGTGATGCATTCCAGAGCCATCCGTATCACCATGGAAACGTGAGAAAACGTATATTTTGTGTGAGCGTGCGTGTGTGTTTTATTGTTTGTATTTTGTTGTATCTATTCATCTTCAATTGGTTTTACTGCAAGTTAATGATTTTTTCCTCCTAATTTTTGCTAATGGATATTTCACAACCCTTTGAGATCGGCAATCCACTTTTCCCTTTGCTGATTCAACCCTTTTCTATCATTCACATTGATTGTTGGCGTGTTGTTTTCGGTGAGAACGAATCCACTTGGCAATGGCTCCCGGAAATTGCTCCCCTAAATTGAGATATCACCAGCGTGTGATCTTCAATCGATCGTCGCATTCGACTCGCCATTCGTTTGCATGCCTCGAACATTACCTTTCCCTCTTGATAAGAACAGCCATTCTAACTTGCTATTGATATGCCGTTTAATTGTACAGACGAGGAGGATATTCGTAAGGACGTGAAACGGATCGAACACTTTCATACGTTGAACGTGGTACTGCAGCGACTGCTAGATGAACCGGCCATCCCACCACGCGATGAGCTTTTACGTATCTTTGGGAAGGTAACGAAGACAGATAGCACTTTTAAAGGATATCAGCAACTAATTCTGTCTTGTTTCAGATGTGTATCAACAGCTTTAATGTGTGCGATGACGAAATGAACAGCATCGGAACCGGAATGTACCTCGGGGCATCCATTCTCGATCACAGCTGTCGACCGAACGCGGTGGCCACGTTTGTCGGTGAGCAGTTGCAGTTACGGCTACTGGAAGACTTTGCCGGACCGGAGCTCGATTTCAGCCGTATCTTCATTTCCTACATTGATCTTATTGATCCAAGTGACACGCGTAGGGAGCAGCTTTTTGAGCGGTACTACTTCCGCTGCGAGTGTGTGCGGTGCCGGGATGAAGCGGAACGGGAGGTAATGGGAGCAGCCGCTTGCCAAAATCGGAAATGCGATGAACCAATCCGTAATGGGCAAACGCTATGCTCTGCCTGTGAAGCACCATTCGATCAATCGGCTCGCGATCGATTCGATGAAGTGACGAGTTTCACGCGTGATCGATTGGCCGAAATGAAGGATGTCGCTTGTAAGTCTGATAACACGCAACTGCTCCTTAATCTCCATTAGCTCAATGCACGGTTTCCTTTCTAGATTTCGATGTTTGTCGATTGTGTCTCGAAAAGCAGAGCGGTGTGCTGCATCCACTGAACGCACAGCACATCAAGACATTGGATTACGCGTTTGACAGTGCGATTAAGCTGGAAAAATGGGAAGCAGCACTCCGGTACGGTGCCGGAGCTGTGGCTGGTTATCGGCGCTATTCACCATCGAATCCGTTGCTAGGTCTGATGCTAGCCAACATCGGCAAGATTCAGCTGTACCTGGGTGACGCCAAGACTGCGCTCAGCAGTTTGCACGAAGCCGACAAAATACTACGTGTGACGCACGGTGAGCAGCACGATCTCTACAAAGACCAACTGGTACCGCTGCTGTGTGATGCGGCCCAACAATACGAACTGAGCCAGCGAGGAGTGGTTGCAAAACCGCAAGGCCGTGTCCGCAAATAAAGTGGCCCACTGATTCGGATGCCATTCGAGAATTGTCGCCCAGAACGGTGGTGCTTCTTAAACGTTACCAATCGCAATTTATTAACTGCCGCTTTCGTTAGTTTCTCTACTATTCCGATGTTGCTGGCTTAACTGTTTGTTTGGTTTTGCTTGTTCTCGTCATTGCGGGCTTCGCCTTATCGCAAGCGAATGACCCGTCACAATACTTACAACACACCCAGACAGGGTTGTTTCTTGCGACGGCGAAGCCATAGTCTGTCAGCCCCATTCCAAGCTTGCCTCCAAGCTGCGTTGTACGACAGCATGGCTGGTGGTTTGAAGGATGGGTGCATGGGAATCAGTTGGAAGGTGAGGGGGAGGACAGGGTATTGATAAATTCACTACTTAGGTGACGATAGACGGAGGGGTGCAGAACAGTCCGCTTTAACCGACCACCAGGAGACCCTCCTGTGGGAACTCGTAGTACGGCACCTCGAGGTTGAGCGGAGCCGGTCCCTTGCGGATACGACCGGAGGCATCGTAATGGGAACCGTGGCATGGGCAATAGTAACCGCCAAAGTCGCCAGCATTCGCAATTGGTACACATCCAAGATGCGTGCAGACACCGATCACGACCAACCATTCCGGCTTCTGGACTCGCTCCTGTAGTTGAACGGAGGAAAGGAAATTTAGTTTACCGAACGAACGTTAACAGGATCGAGTTGAATGTTCCTTACCCCATCGTTCTGAGGATCCCGCAGCGTTGCCACGGCAACCGACTGTTCCGCCTCAATTTCCTGTGCCGTACGGTGGCGGATGAAGAGCGGCTTACCGCGCCACTTGAAGGTCATCGATTTGCCCTCCGGAATATCGCCCAGCTTGATCTCAATCTTCGACATGGCCAACACGTCCGCGGAGGCGCTCATCGACGAGATGAAGGTGGAAACGAGCGACTTGGCGACATAAGCCGTCGACACGGCAGCGCCTGTAAGGAAAACGGGCAAGTTATAACGATTAGCGTCCATAGATTAGGCGGCGGGGTGCTGCATATTTACCTCCAACCAACAGATAGGTGAAAGCAGCCCGATCATCGGCACTGTCGTTCCTCGCGTTGGGGCGCTTGACCTGCTCGCGGCGGTAGTCGGAGAAGTCCGGCGTCTGGATGTCGGTATGGGCGAATCGGATCTGTGTCGCTCCTGTTCAGAGGGATGAAAGAATCAGGGAGATGTAGAGTGAAACCTTTCAAGCAATCGGGTTTTTCCTTGGCAACCCGCGATGTGATCCCGCGTTTGTTTTGATCTAGTTTGCCATGTCAGATGAGTGGGTAAGATAGCTCTAGTCGTTTGGGTAAATTAGACCACCGTGGGTTAAGAATTTCCGCTAAAAACAACAGAAGAGTGTTATGGGGATTCCAATTTTCGGATTTCTTCCTCGGTATCACTCGCTAAAGGACATTTGCGCGATTCGGAGCATTCGAAAGGCATTACATAACGAGCGATTTTTGCATCGTTCGTCGAGTTCCTCTCCTCGTCATCTGGCATGCTGACTGTCAAACCGACGGCTGGCGATTCTGCTCTCTTGCGCGGCGCAAACCTTATGCAACGATAGGGAAAAATACGGAACCGACCACCGGAGGGCCATATCCTTTTGGGGGTATTAACCTGTTACGCTCGAAATCACGCGAATATTTCCTCGCGGCAGGGTGCTGCCAGCGGTGACGGTTCCGACGGGAATCTGACCTGCAGCGCTCGCCGTTTTGCTGTCGGCCTTCGCCGCACCGACGGCCGCGGGTTTCAGCGCGTTCGTCACCGTCTGCGAGACACCGCGGGTGACGGACAGCTTGGCCAGGTTGGTCAGCATCGTTGCGCGAGTTTTCGTCGGTTCGCGGAAGGACAGCGGATTCACAAGGATCTCCCGAACGGACGCACGGACACTTGGATTTTCTCGGCTCTCTCGGCTCGGAAAAAAAACTTGTGTGTGGAGATTTTGCAACCACCTGAAATGTCAAAATGTGACAGTTTGCGTTGAATCCGGGCACACACGCTTTTTGCGCTTGAACGAAGTAGTAAAACGGTCGCATAGCAGTCCTATAGGGAACGATGAAAACAGTAGCTGGCGCTACACGTAGCGCAAACGGTTTGAGCTAAACTCGTTTTATTCTGAAAATACTTTTGCGGAAAAAAGGATTAACACAATCAGCTCACAAGAATGATACAAACCACAAAAAGAACACAAATTATCGGTCCAAATCTTCTAGCTATTTACACGGTTTTCAGGACCAGTTGTAGCTCAGTTTGAGGGGAATCGTTGTTCGGTCGTGGAATTTGAAAAATCCGTTTAGCAAGACATTCTGGACGCGCATTCATCAGTTTCAGTTTTACTTTGATCTAGAATTGATTTCTCATGCTCTACGATTTATTTCAGACGGTATTACTCAAAATTAATAACTGCCAGCCAGATTATTCCAGAAGAGAGCCTCGGAAACCTAGATGTAAGCGTCGTATCGATTTGACTCAATATCTATCAATCAACTGCTTTGCTGCGTGCTTTGAACTCATCTTCCATTCCTGCGATGAACACATGATATTCCCGCAGCGTTATATGTAGATTACGCTAGCCCCAAAACCGAGCAACATCTCCATACGGCCTGCCCGATGACGAAGTAGAAAGTAGATCATTCCGTCCACGGGAAGGGACGAAACTATTAGCCCAGTGCAAACAAAACCCTGGAGCCCTTGAAGAGGAGGCGAAAAGACAAATATAATCAAAGAACAATTTGTTCACCATTTTCAGTATCATGGCCATTGAAACGGCGCAGCAGAAGGAGAAGAATGGGCATCACCGCATGGCTCCGCTTGGCTCTGTCGCCCCGGCCGGCTAGCGGGGCCACTTGAAGTGATTGCGCATTTTATGATTCTTTTTTTGTTGGCTTTCTTCACTCTCCACAACTTCTTAGTGCCGCGACCCATTCCACTGACCACCGGGCTGGACTGGACTGGGCTTGTAACGACGCAGCGCTCCAGAATCGTTCTTGTTCGCGTGCGCTGGCCCGTGCCTATGGCCTCGTTTCCACGATTCGTTTCCGGCGTTTCTTACCGCCCCGCCGGGCACTTCAAACACCAGCATTACCGAGCTTCCGGTAACGGCCTTGCTAAACATGGAAACACGACGATTCCGACCGACCGACCGACTGTCCGACTGTTCTCTCTCGTCCTGTCCGTTCGCTCCGTCATGATGCTGCTGCTGCTGCTTCATGGTGATTCCCGGTTTGCCATGGACAGCAGCTCTCAACAGGCCTCGGCCTGTGTTCAGGTACACTAGATGCTCACGGCAGATATCGGTTGCTCGGTGCCATAAAGTACAACCATTTATTCCGTTATCATTACCATAAAATTATCATGAAATTAAATCATCTCAGCGTAAAAGCATTCCTGTACAACGAGGCGAGAGCGAGCGAGGGAGGAGGAAAGGTGGAAAGAGGGCGGGCACGACCACCGTGTGGGGCAGATCTTCTGGCCTGGTGAATGGAAGTGAATTGATAGAAGGCGAAGGGAATGAGACGACCCGTTCACGGTAGAAAGCTCTCGGTGAGTGTGTACCTGCAAAAGGGAAGATATGCCTGGCCATGGCTGGCCATGTCACGTTGAGCAAGGTTCCCTTTCATCCGCCGGGGTATAGGGCCCCGGCCATTTATCTGTTCCTAATGCTGCTATCACTCTCGTGGCAATCCAGCGTATGAATATGTTTTGCTCGACCGTAATCTTTCGATTTCCCGCAGCCGCAGCATCCCACTCACTTTGCATGTTTTAATGTTATAGTTGTTAGCAGTACAATGCAATGGAGTTAGTATACGTTCCGGAAACAACCCGGAACGAGTTTTACCGTCAGAGTAAATCAGCAGGATTCGTCCTGAAATGAATTCGTTCTCAATGTGATTTCGTTGTTCGTTCTGTACGGTTCATCGCATTGCAACAATTTCGTTACATGGTCCGGAGTTCTTTAATGAATGCATATTGTATGACGAATTCCTATAATTCTGTGTGTGTCGATTATTTGTACATGCAAACTCCAGCTTCAGGGCTCCGCTGCATGTGGCCTTTCAGTGAATTGCAAAATCGATTTTCCCGATTGCGTTAAAAACGGCATTCCTCTTATTCCGAGTCCTTTTGTTTTTACTATGAATTCTGCACGTTACTTGCATTCCTTCGTAGTGCTCGATGGATGGAAATGTCGCAATAAAGTGCGCAACACCACAGGCGCGCAGCCACGCCATTCCCTTCTACTCTCTGGTTCGGAATGTTGATAAATTCCGGTTGGTAAAACGGAACATATGTGCCCACGACTGCCTATTTGCAAATTGTTTCCCCCCACCCCCCTCTCTGCCCCTTTTTGGCTTTCATCGCTCAATTAGTCGCATGGTCTGTGCTCCGGAGTCCGGCACTCGCTCCTCGATTTGGTGATCGCGCGGAAAAAATGGCGACTTTTATGATGATTGTATTTGCTCGAGTGTTTGCAAAACCCATTGCGTTGATGAACTGCCGACGATGATGGATTTCGTCGGCTCGGCCGGCTCTCATGACTCTCAGTGCCCAATTTTTCTCCTCCTGGGTGCAATCAATCTACCGAGAGCAATTAATATTAATCAAATCTACCGATTTAACGTTTTCCTTTATTTCGCTATCCCTATCCGGCCGTTCTGTGTCCACTCGGCTCGTCGGCAGAAAAATGGGGCTGGCCGGAGATGCGATTCTGTTTTTGCTCGCTTATTTTTGCGGAAATAAAAACAAAATCAAAAAAACAATATTTATTGGTTTGTTATTTCAATAGCACTGTCCACCCGGGACCCTACCGGGCTTGCATTGGCTTGCAGGTGCCAGTGGCTTTGATGTGAACCGAACCCAACAGGAAGAATGGTGGAGCACGTTTGGGGGGAGCACGGGTCGGCAATACCGTCGACATTTGGCGGACGGCTATTTGATTAATATTATTTTTATGCCAGCTACTACGCAGTGAAGCTGCGCTGTGGCAGTAATGGCGGAACGGTGTCCTCACTATAGTGTTCAGCAGCGGCCATTCGTTCCGTTTGAACTATTTAGTCAGTCAGCAGCGACTGGCGGTGCAAACGCAACTCGTCCCACTTTTTGTTTTTTGTTTGACCATTCCCAGAATGCGTCGGCCATTAGGTAATTGCGGGTGGACACGCTAGGAGGGGGACGAGGAACGGTGGTAAGTGCATAAAATTGTTGCAGTACACCGTGCGAGGTGACACACTTTCCAACCCCCCCCCCCCCACCCCCCTCTCGCTCCCTGGTAAGTGTCATAAGCGCAAAGTTGCGTCCGGTTCATAAAACAAATGGTTTTGTCCCTCCGCCACCTACATTCTAAAAACACAAAACTCGAAAAACTAGAATTAAAGGGAAGAAGAATTGCACCTACACACTACCGATGCGCGATACAATGTTTAAAAAGCTCTCTCTCTCTCTCTCTCTCTCTCTCTCTCTCTCTCTCTCTCTCTCTCTCTCTCTCTCTCTCTCTCTCTTGCATGTTCGCGCTCCAGCACACTACACATTCATCCCACATTTGCTAGTACATACATTTGACCAACGCGTAGTATTTGTGCAGCCAATGTCAGCAGTTTATCTGTTCGTGTACTCGCGAGCGCAAGCTAGCAGCAAGAAAAGAAGCAGAAAAAAAAATCAGCAGCTACGAGGGAGGAAAATCTATGGGAAACGTCCCTGCGCCCTGAGGAGGGGAGAGGAGGGAGGGAAGGGCGGTGCACAGTGCACAGGACATGAATTGTGAATGCAGCAAGGGGTGAATAGCCACTGGCACGAAAATCTGGCAGCAAATGTTGGAAGCAAGCGAAGCTTCGGCATCGTCCTGTGTCGGTCGGTCCGGGAACGGCTCGTGGAAGTGTTGCAACCGTGGGAATGTTGCGAAAACATGAACCTATGGGTATTAGACAAATAGAGTGCGTCAACGGTACGTGTGTCTGTATGTGTGCTGTGTGTGTGTGTGTGTGTGTGTGTGAACGATACTGGCAGTACATTCGTTGCTGGCAGGGAATCTGCAGACCGAGGAAAAGATTTATTTGTCCAAGAGGACGGATTCCGATGCAGGAGGCCGTGGAACCGAACCGGGCACTAGGTGTCACCGTGTGGAATGTTGGGTTTACAAATTTTGCTTAGATATTAGATGTTTGCTGCCACCTTCTTTCCCCCGCCCGGTGGAATCGAACGAAGTAACATCCATCCAGGGGGTTGGAGTTTTCCAATCTAGCTAAAACTACAACAACCAGCAACAGCGTTTCCGCTGATATTTAGGTAATGGCTTTCTAACGAATCCTGCTGGTTGCACAATTTTAAAAACTTTCCTTCCCCCCTTTTGGCGGACACTCGGTCGCGAACTGGTGTTCCGAATGCGCCATATTTTATGATTCCGTTGGCAACGGGAATCCCTCCACCACATTCTGTGATCTCCGCTCCGTTGGTTCTGTACTGTTCACCGAACACCGAAGCCAAGCAAACAAACAAACCAATGCTTCAACGCAACGTGTCCAACAAACATGTCAGCAAAACACTTTCAGAAAACACAAAAAACTCCAGGACGGTAGGGGGTATTGCGACGAGTACTATAGTGCCTGGTAGGAGGTGCCCATGCAGGCTGCTGGTTTCCTCTCGATCCAACATCGGAAGCGAAACCTGTTGCGGTTGCAGCTGGTCGCATTCGTGTTGGTTGGTGGAGCAGGTGCGAAAACACTACTTCGTTTGGTGTCAGACGATCCCGAAGGGGTAAGTGTAGTGATGACACCCGCAGTGTGTGTTGTGTGTGTGTGTGTGTGTGTGTGTGTGTGTATAACTTTGCTTGAGGTTTACTTTTGCTAGCAATAGCTTTACTTGAGTGGAACAACGGAAGACAACAGATAGACAGCATGTCGTGGTATCGTTATCAGATCAGTGAAAAGCAAAAACAAATCAAACAACAAATGGGACAAACACCCATGGTGAAAAGAGGAGTTAGCGAAGGTTTGAAAGTGAATGTTCAATACGCAAATATCCAGTTTAAAGTGTATAGTGAAAGAGTTGTAAATTGAGTTGAAACGGCTTCGATATTGATATTACGAATATCGATTACCATATTATGAATGGAACACCGTAATTAATTGGCACTGAGTGAATGGTGGGTTACGCTATGATAAGCGATACTTGGGCAATACTCATTTGTATGGTATTGTTTTTTTTACCAAGCCTTTTGTTGGCTTCTACCACGAGAGTGCATTCAATCATCTATAAAAAAAAGGATAAGACGGTGAGATTCTGATGAGCATGTCACCGGCATGACGGGCCTGAAATGTAAAATAATGCTTTTCATTTTACTCGGGAACGGAACCTTTTGATTACCATTTGCCCTGCAACGATATCATGACGTAAAATCCATTTTGCGGACAATCAATTTAGCTTCGGCATTACCTTCAAAGTAGCTACGGGAAACCGTAAAGCAAACTTTCACTTCGATGGGGGGTGCATTGTGCAGCCGGTACGGAGTACAATGATGTAATCCTCGATACGCTATTGGGCCAACAATTTGACAGCTTCCACTCGTAGCCCTGGGGCCAACATTCAATCACTCTATCACCATGGTAGCCTCTGTTGTCCAACGGAGCAGTTTCTGTAATGATATTTTTTGTTGTAGTATTTTCTCGCACCAAATGAGTCCCATTTGAAGTGAGCGACCGGCTCTGGCATCTGGCATTGCGCCGATATCAATAATGGAATCGATTTACTTCCCGGTGTGCGCAAAATGATTAAACACGTCAATGCGAGCGCGTTGATGATGATGGTGATGATGATGGCACATCACACACACATACACATACACATACGACACGGAAGCCTTTTGTAAAAAAATGGCATCAACCCTGGAAGGGGATGCCAATTCTGGCTTCATCGTGTCAGGTAATTAAATTTCTTTCACGGAAAAACTTGGTGGCTGTGACGCTCGTACGTGATCCGATGCTTGACGACTCCGTTTTTGGGATCGATCGACGTGATGTGCTCGAATGTGGTACACAATTAAAACCATGCTTTTGGTTCTAAAAAAAGCGAAAAGAAAATGAGACGAATCCTTTAAAATGAAGCATCGGTCCTGCATTGGACGATGACAAAATTTGTAGGAAGCGTTGCTGATGCTGCAGCGCAGATGCCGCATCAGCTTTGGGCCCGTTGAAACTTTACCAGTGCTCATGTGATGTCCCGGTACTGGTTTTCGAAGCAAAAGGGCGAAGCGAAAAAAAAAATGCTGAAATCGTATTAGTTTATCGGTCAAACATTTTCCACTGCGATCGTGCCGTGCGTCGCGTTTCCATGGTATCCAGCGCCTACTATTCGATTCGCCGAATCTCGAATCACGAAATCAAACCGCCTGCAGCAGTGACGCCTTCGATAAAACAAAAAAAAAAAAATTAACAAAAAATAGAAAAACACTTTCACGTCAAACGATGGTCGGTGGTACCGGTGCTATCCTGCCTAAACATAATATTAGCCAACCGTTTGGGTAATTGAATGGTAAATAAGCTTCACATGCTGACGCGGCAGCACAGCCGCCAACCCCCACGGGGGCCCGGGTGGCGGAATCCAAAATCCACGCTCCGGTAACCTCGTGGTGTTGGACCGGCGTACGGTGCGAATGGATCCGGGATGCTCCGGTTTATCCGCTGTATCGGTTTAACGTGCTGGCACCGTAAGTACGCACCGGTAGATAGGCGGTCTTCCCCACCAATCGGATCAAACCTGTTCCACCTGTGGTGGAGTGGAGCGAGAAAATAAAAACAAAAAAAAAAAACAATACACTCGTTACGGCTCGCTCGATTCCGCTCGAGGCCTTTTTCTAAACACTCGCTTTCCACTTCCACTTGGCCGCCCAAGGGAGCCTCATTTCGGTTTGGCTCTCAATGATTCTGGCTGTTTGGCCGAAGGGCGCGGGGAAAGCATCGAGCGACTGGCTGGCTGGCTGGTTGGGGGTGGAAATTACGAGTTTGTTTGTTTTGTTTTATTCGAGTTTTAATTTTTTCGCCATTTGCTTCGCACTCGGTACCACCGCATCTCCTCATTCCCTCCCTCCCTCCCTCTCTTGGCAGTATTCCGCTTGATGTTCGCTGCTGTCACGTGGAAATGGTTTTTATTTTGTTTGGGTTTTGTTTCATCTGATTTTCAAAACGGTCTCGTCGTCGTACAGCAAGTGCCTCCGCTCGCCACGGCGGAGTGGTTCAGCATCGATTTCCCCGTTCGTGCTTTCCCTTCCTTCCTTCCACCCCGCCCGAACTCTCCTAAATGTTGGCCATCGGATGCAGCTGGAGAGGAATGAAAAACCGATTTTGACAAGCTAATTGAGTTTTCGTCCTAAAATCGCACACGATATACGTTGCCTGGCAGCGTGATATTCATGGCCTGCACCGGGCAGGTAGCTTTCAGGCAAATTAGCTTTTTTTTCCCACCGACACATGTGGGTCGTGCCGACTGTCCCGGACTGTCGATAGAGGTGCCGTTGCGATATTTAATTAATTAGTAATGGGAACAAAAAGGGGTGTTAGCGTGCTCGCGTCACGGAACGAGCGCAGATGGAATAATGGAAAGTACCAAGCACATTGGGTATGGCGAGGTAAATATTGTGAAGTGATTTGTTTTTAAGTTTTTCTAAATTTCTTTCTAAATGCTATGATGTCTGTCTGTCGATGGAGCGGGCCATTTTTGTTTACATTTCATTAGCGAACGCACATCACATGCTGTGTAACCAGAACCAGAATCGTTATAAGTTTCCAGTTCCAGTCATTTCAATGATAAAGCGCAGAAGCAACATCAACTGGCCATACATCAAGCAGCAGTAGCAGCAGCGGCAGCAGCAGCTTCCGTAATCCCGGAACAATCGACGTCGATAGCAAAGAGCAGAGAGCCGGCCGGGAATGACTCAATAAAAGGGCAATCGATTGTCAGCAGCGTATCCAACCTTCCCAGCGGCTCCTCGAGAGCGAGAACCAGCATTCTTCCGTGTGCGCAACGCTAAGAACTCGGATACTTCGGTTTCTGTGCGGCGTTAAGCTGTCCTGGAAAGGGGAAGGGGGAGGCGTTCGGCGTTGCTGTGTGAAGAAGATTACCGCCGCTATTTTGTCGAAGCGATGAAGGTGGTGTGTGGTGCTCCTGGGAAATCATTCTTTCAATAGCTTCGCTACGCCAGCGTGCCAGCCCGGTGCCCGGTACCATCTAGGTCGGCTCGCTGCCTCGCTCTCTCTCCCTCTCTCCCTCTCTTTCTCTCTCTCTCGTTCTCTGGTTAGTCATTTCCCTTCGAACAATTTGCATCGACCTGCGCGATCACCACCACCGGCTAGTGCGCTCCAGGGCCTCAAAACCAAACCCAACGGTACGTGCTGGAGAATAGCGAAAGGCGAAGGCATCGTGCAGGTGAGTTGCTCGTTCGCCCATCTCTCCGGTGCTGGTGGTGGTGCTGGTCGTGCAAGCTAGCGCTGGGCTCGTTGCCATTCCATAGTAGTCCCCGGGAGCTAAATGATGCAGCTATCATCCATAAATAAATTAAATTAGTTCTGTTCACTTTGCGGCCAAATCGTGAAATAATTGAAGCAGCAGCATTCTGCTCTTCGAGTGGCCGGTCGAGTCGTGCATTGCCGTTGGAGTTGGCTTCCTTGACTGATCGTCGGATCGGAGGGATTTGAAGAGAGAGAGAAAGAGAGATGGTAGCGAGTGAGCCGTTGGCTGTTGTCCATTTTCACCGGGAACTGGAACAGGGACATGCTTGAGATCACCGCGGGGGGTTTTTCAGGTACCAACTCATCTGCTAAGAATAGCGGGACCGAGATTGGCCCGAACCGGGACGAAGGATCTGCAACAGCACCAGCAGCAGCAGCATGAGCTGTCGCTTAATCACCGTCACCGACCATCCGAACCGGCTTCGCATTTGATCCCGATTTCCGAGTCCGGTGGAGCTTTCATTAGCAGCAAAGGTTTTCCGAGACCAAGCTGGCGGTTGGCTGGGTTGCTGGTAGCACCATTGGGCCGGGTTGTTGTTGTTTAATCTCGCACAAACATTTACCCACCATCGCCATTTGGCAACGGGACACTGCAAACCATATCATTACGGGATGCCGGTGTTGACGGAGCTTATGTAAGCGTCACCACGACCGCGCCAGGGATGTGAAGTTTTGTGGCACAAAAGCAAAGGGGGAAAGTGGGAAAGTGGGCGTTGATTGCTCGGCTGGCAGTTGGCAGCACGGCAGTCAGCACGGAAAAGGCGCTTTGGCCTACTTGAGCTTGAGGCAGAGCGTTTTCCTCTATGTTTATTTACATTTACTTGAAGCTGAGTCGTACGCCATTGCCGAGTTGACTCCGTACTCTGGGGTGTGCTGCGAGCAGCAGCAGCAGCAGCTGTTTACTGCGGTTTGGAGGTTTGTAATTGCATAAACTTATGCTTTAATGCTAAGAACAGGATAAAAGTAACAGACAAACAGAAACATATGCTTTACACGGATGGCAGTACAAGCATAACCGCTTGCAGTCGATTGAAGGCGAATGGAGGCGCATGGTGTGCGCACGATGGAGACGCATGGTGTGCATGCTGTCAACAACCGCCACGTCGTCGCATCTGTTTTGTACCGGTTTTGTGGCCAACTATCACTACAGTGATAGGTTAGGTGATCATGCAAGTGGTTTTTGCGATTCCCTTGACAACTCTGACGGGTTCTGACAATGTGCTGTGCACTGTCTCGCTCTCCATCTCATCCCTATCCCCCCAGAGCCCCAAAGCTTATTATGCTGAGGCGTTCGGCAGATGGAAGATGGCCATAAACGAATAAACATAAAACATCCCTGAGCGAACACACACACACACTCACACAGAGAGAGAAACGAGCGTGCGCATATATCAATCTGATTTAGTCAGTGACTGAAATTGAACGGAAAATTTATGGGATTTAATTCAATCAGATTTACGCTGACAAACGCCTTCGGAGCGCCAGTGGCTCGGAATGATTTGTACCACCACCAACCTTTCTGTCTGTCTCTCTCTCTATCCTTCTCGCTTGTGATGATCCTTTCGCAATCTACGAACGAGGTGTGTGCGAAGAACAAAACAGTGCTCGTGACGAAGCGAACACGGCTAACGCCGACGTTCCACGACACCGCCAACATTCAGCCGACCAGCGAACCGAGCGACCGAAAAGCTGGAAACTGAAAATCAGTTAACACAAACTATGTTTGCTTCATGTTGGCATTTTTTTTTGTTATCCGTCTCCTCTTTTTCCGGTTTTCCTGGGGCATCTGCATTCGTGCTGCCTTTTCGCGGCCTGTCACGTGGCTCTGTGACAGCCAGACCCGAAACCCCCCCGAAAAAAAAATAAACCCCCGTTGACAGCTTAATGTGTAAAAAGCGTAATCCGGGAAAATGGGTTTAGCGTTGAGATGGTGTTGGCCGGCACTAGCCACGGGTAGTCAAAGGGGGCCAAAATCGCCGCCTAGAAGCGAAAGTGCTCGGAGTTTGGCTTCCATTTCCGATTGCGTTTTACCCGAAAACGTGCGCCCCGTTTGGAAGTTGGAAAAGGTAAGCGCGCGTGTGTGTTTGTGCGGTTACACACACATTCACAAACACAAACACGCGCTGATTGGAGCACATTTTTATCGTAAAAATAAATAAACAAATACGTTAGCGATGGGAATGCTAGATGTTGCCAAGCAGCGGAGGGCATACCAGAGGGCACGAGAACCATCTGTATGAAACATCAACGAACATAAATTCTGCTCCTTCTCGGACTCCGGCTCGGACTGGTTTCGGCAAACAGCGAATGAAGCGGCACCGGGAGCGGCAACCGTCGCATCCGGTACAATAATAACACTAATGATAATAGCCGTAACCCCTAAAGCCTCCGGGAATTTTCTCCGCGGCACCGAACGTCCGGGAAACGGAAAAGCGAAGAAAAACAGCAAAGATGAAGCGAGCGAGCGAGCGAACGAAGAAGAAGCCCTCCGGGGCGGGTGGGATGAAACTCGGATGGCCGTTTTTAAAGTTATTTATTGCATTTTCATCCTGTTCCGCGCTTATCTTTATTGCGTTCGCGCCATTGTTGTTGGTGAAGCGTGTTTTATGAACCCACAACGAGGCGGCCAGGGGGATCACATCCGGGATGACAACCCCGGTTGCCGGTGTGCGTCACGCGTCACGCCACCCTTCATCCCGATCGTTGGGGTGGCGTAGCACTAGAAGCAGCAGCAGTCGGCGAAAGTGCGTTTTTTTTTAAGCGTCTATAATGCATTCGACCACTCGGTACGCCACTCCAGAGTACAATCTCTGATTTTCTTCTACCTAATACGAAATAAGCCTAATGGCAATGGTTGGTAATGGCAGCGTTCTCCCGAAGTGCTTACTAAGAGCCCCTTTCGAAGGGTAATGATGGAACCGTTCGCTTCGCTTCGCACTTCGAACTGCATTACATGCATGCCGGCATGTACTAATAAGCGCAGCACTTTATAGGAAGTGAAGTACGGGATGGAACTAAAAGCAGCTCGTTTGAGTTTCCTTCTTGATGGAAAGAAATGCTCACTCGGGGACGATGTTTCGTCCCTGCGCTGAATGTTAACATCGAAGCCATCGACGTTGGAGTGCAATCAGATCCTCGACGTTTAGCGAACACACCTTGTCGACTTTTAGCACTTTGCACGAGCAGAAGTCAGCCATACTTTATCACACGCGGGAGGGTTGGCCCCGAGGAATGGTGAACACATCGTGCGACAATTATTGCGTTTTCGATCGAACCAAATGCTACACCTGCCTGCCATCCGTTCCATTCCTTTCTTCCAATCTTCTTACTCAAACCAGCGCAATAAAACTTCACGGGACGGGACGAACATTAATGTCATCCGAGTCGAAGGGGAAAGAGGTGTGCCGGTGTGCCGGAGCAGATGTATGACGATTGCTTCCCCTTCTCCCAACACACCTACACATGGCGCATACACGGAGGAGGAGGAGGGGGTTCCAGGTGCTTAATCGTGAATGGCGCTCGGGGTTACGAGGTGGTTGGTGGTGCGAGTGTGAGCGGCTTAGCACAAGGATGATGATAACACGTTGACAAGCACCATCACCACCACCATCCAGGTTCGGCTTCGCTAGCTTCGGTGACATCGTTCAACCATTAGTGGCACGTGGTGTGCGCGGTCGAAGGTCGATTCGTTGCCGTTCCGTGCGGTTTCGCGGTGCGGGAATCTTGCAAAAAATCTTCGTCGAAAACTGAAGCTTGTCAAGGTGCGCCAAGGATCCTAGTAATATGCTAGGATGGTGGTGACAGGTGCACGGGCAAACCCACCAACACCGGTAACCGGCGGGTGGAACAAATAAATACTTGACCTTGTTTTCAGATTCTGGTTCGTTCATGGGTTGAAATGCTGCGCGAGAGTGCATTGTGGCATGTTGCGCTGCCGTTACCGGTTTCGATTAGCCCCTTCGTTCAATATAAGAGGCTTGTTAGGGTGGTTTTTTTTTTATTGGTGACGACTCGTGTATTGGTTGGCATGACCGGGGACTTTGCGTTCGTAAGTCCGTGGATGGGGTAACGGTGAACTGGAACTGGAAAACACTGAGACTCTTGCTTTTTGGGTCCGCGACGTTTAGTTAGAATACATTCATAACCCTTTCGACTATTGCATTTGGTTCTGTTTTTTACTCGCACAACAGGCTGGGTGCCTTATTTATGGTGTTATTTACTTTTTGGGAATCGAACAACAGTTCATTCAATGACATCCTTCGAACCAAACGAGAGACTTGAAAAAGGTTTATTTAAAACAATAACGAATGATGATTTAAAGTCAAAATATTTTACGCAATGTGGAAGTAGAAATAAGCTTATTATTTATTTACAATGTTAACGGTCAATATTAAGCATTAAATATAGATAATAAAGGGCAAATTTTATTGAACGTAACCCTCTATTCGCAGTATGAAAACATATCCATACCAACCAGAACAGAACTGCCCGTTAGAACGCCGCATAAAAGCTGTACGCAGTTCAATTGCATTAGGAAGAATTGAAAACAATTGCAATATCTGAATCTGAATACCGCCATAAACATGAATTCTATCATACATAATATACAACTGTCATTAAAATCTAGACAATGCATAACAATGATGCTGTCCTGTTTTACTCGAATTTCTGTCTCAATAGATCTTTCCTCTTCAAACGGTGAACAACTAACCTCGATTTCGCAAACACTTGTGTTTCACTAATTAAAATAACCAATAATTAAATTATAAACATTACAAAAAAACCAGACTTCTGATTGCTATGCCACTCTATGACAACCGTTGCTTAGGTTCCAATAAATCCCGTTTATTAACGATAGCAAATTCCGTTCCCGAAACGCCTTTTAATTAGCGGCACAGCACACGGTTCCCTCTCCCGATCTGGGGACAAATCGTTCCAATTCAACTGCTGCGTGACATGCGAGAACCATGATTGATTTCGCTTTGAAGAACAGCTCGACGGCATCGTCGCCGCTCGTATTCGCTACCGTTGACCTCAATCATTGTTACCGCGGGCGCGAACCGTGCCGACGAACCACCCCCGGGGGCGTTGTATTACACTATCCTCCCTTCTGGTGTTGTGACGACGAAGGGGTGGTGGGGTTAGTTGGAAAACGCGTTTCCGGGCTCGCGTGCTGTGATTACCCTGCGGTGTGTGTGTAGGTGTGCTCACCGTAAAATATCCTAGGGTATATTGTATGACACAAGTGAATGTTCCTTCCTCTCTCCTCCCCTTCCTGACTCCTCCGTATTCCGGTGTTTTGCAGGTGAGTTATGGTTGGCACGCCGCACGGTGCCTAATCATTGGTCACGTCGAGCGGAAATTATGTTTCACCGACGGCCGCCCCTCGCTGTGCGCTCGTGTGTCCGTGTGCGTGTGCAGTGGAGGGGAATGCCGTGCCGTGCCGTGCCTTGGTGTGTGCCGCGTGTGTTATGTTAATGTTTAATGGTTAATTTCCCGAGTGTTAACATGAATTACAATTGATGGTCAGGCGATAGGACGAGCAGCAGCAGCAGCAGCAACAGCACCTTCGCGTTGGCTGTTATGCTCCTCTCATGCTCCATGCTATACGTGAGGGGTCTCCGGAAAGGGGGAGGTGAGAGTTTAATTTCGATGTTTTGAGAGGTGGGCCAGCAGCTGGGCTAATAATGCGGGAGAACCACTTCCGGTGCCACCTAAAGGGCTCAGCAGGGGCTTGTAGGGCTCGCATGCACGCGCATATATGGGCGCTAGGTTTCACGTATAAATCCGGAAATGACGTTGCGCGAAATGGCTGGTCGGTTCGCCAGGGACCAGAGCGACCTGAAAAGACTGGTGATCGTTTTGAAGCTGTTGGTTGAGCTGTTTTGTAACATATTATTTACCGTAAAAGATTCATGTGAAAAGGTATTAACGAACATGACCGCTACTAAAGCGTCATAATTGCTTCTCGTGATAGTTGCCGCGCATAAAAGGAACAATCCACTTGCTGCGTATGACGAGGAATCGATTTTCAAAATGATTTAAAACATTTGCACACTGCTACAGCATTTCTGGGAAGGATTTGATGTAACCGATTGGCGCGATTACCAAAGTGATCGTAGATTTCCATCGACGTTTAAACACCGTATCGATGCAAATCGACGATCAACGAAAGATTTACCGCTTCCCGAGACCGCACGATCAATTTGCAACTGACCTGGATCTCCCACAATCCCCATCATTCCACAGCACCGGAATACCTTCGTGAATACCTTTTAAAGCTCCCGGGTTTATGCCAATTAAATGTAAAGCAATGCTAGGACAAATACGTTCTCATGCCAACACTGAGCGCACCCGGGGTACCGGGGCACCGAGGTCCGGAATTCCGGAATTCATTATTTAGCTGGTAGCATCTAGGGCGCGGGCGGTACGAGCCTTGCACGAGGCCCCTCGCGTCTCGTCTCGTCCCGAAACAGATTTGTAACATTTTCCCAAATGGCACCATTGGTTCCGGAATGCTGCTGGTGTCCCTTTTAACACGGGCAAGGGAGAGATAGCGAGAGATAGAGAGAGAGAAAGAGAGAGTCAATCGACAACGGAGGTGATGTAGCGATAGCGCTTAGCGCCCTTCAATCGGTACCCCCCCTCCCACCCGTGTTCTCACGGGCCCCTTCCCGGAATGGTGGTCCAGGGAGCTAGTTAAAGTGCCAGTTGTCGGTCGGTCCATCGGTCCATCGGTCGGTTTGTCGGTCGGTCGGTTGGGTGTTGGTTGCCGTAAATTGACTTTGAAGTTAATTAGAAAATACCGAAATCGATGGTGAAGCCCGGTGAGGGTGCAAAAGTGGACGAGAGAGAGAGAGAGAGAGAGAGATCGGGAGAGATCGGGAGCAGAGCGAGCCCGGCCCGAGCATCAGCAACACCGTTCCGACCTCAAATCGAATGTTTTGGTGATACAGATTGAAGCTGCCGTGGGAGCTGCCAGCGGGAGCGGGAGGGGCGCAGGATTTATGTGGGAACGGGAAAGCTATTCCACTCCACTCGACGATCTCTACATTTGATTGCAGCCTTCTGGGCTGGGCGGTGGCTCCATGGCGGAGACATCGCACCATCGCCGTACAGAGGGTTTCAGTCAATGACGTTCTCCCGAAACCGTCAATCGTTTGTGCGCGGTTTACGTGCAGTTGATTCGCTTTAATTACAGTCAACCGTTGGACCACGGTTGGACTGCAGATGTGTTGCGGCTAACCTTGCTTCTCGGTCGTCGTCGTCGTCGTCGTCACTGTCTTTGGGCCAATGTCAATGACGTTTCGTCATTTAATTAGTTGATTGCGGTTGGTCGAAGGGAAAGTTGTGCAAACGGTGAAACGGTTTCGGTTGTGATGGTTCACATTAGAGCAGCTGCCAAGCCAATGCCGTCTCTATACTAAAAGCGTTTTATTATTCAATCTTGATGCTTATGTCTTCTACTTTGGCCATCATATCGTTGAGTAACAGTCGTATAGTGCTCGTGCTTTAATGTGTTAGACGAAAGTAAGATGAGGAACAAGTCAAATTTATTAAATCAAAACGAAAGGAGACGAAACTCATGAACTGCAAGCCTTTCTTGATTTCCTTTCATTCTTGCTTATGTTATGCTACAATCGCTTCGAGCAAACAACATGCAACTCGCGGTTGCCGGCTTCCGTTCTCTTCCAACAAACGGTTCTGTCGATGTAGATGTAGTTTCAACTTTTAAATCAAACTAGCGACCATCGAACTGCATCGCATCGCACGATTCGCAGGAACGAACGTAGCAGAGAACTGGGGAAAGGGGGTTTGCAATCCGTGTGGAACTATCCGATCGATACGATGGCCGCAGTTTGCAATCACCGTCAGCCGCATTTCCGAACCGGAGCGACCGGAGTCTAATGAAGCTGGCGGTGGCTGCCAATGCTTGCCAATGGTTCCAAGTGGCGTGGGAGAAGCATAAATAACCCGTTGCGGTTCGCTTCTTGGCTTCATTTCCGCGCCGTTTCTTGGCATCGATTTTTCTTCAATTTTTGGGGCAATTTTGGGCGAGTGGGTGTCCCAGGGGTGGGGCAGTTTATTTATCCGCTTTATGGGGACGGTGTGTGTACTTTGCCGGAATTTAATATGTTTCGTTACGGTGGGCTTACCCGTGTCTACTTTTGTGATTGCAATCCGTTCGGTCATCATTTGCCGGATGCCAATGTGTTTAACTGGACAGTTTAGGAACGATGGGCCTTTTAGCAATCGTGAAACGCGGGCTGCATAAAGCAGAAAACCCCTTTTGCAACGATTCCGAGTATCGTTTCCATCGGCACCTCATCGGTAGGTTGTAAACGATTGTTAATTAATGGGAATTGACGGACAGTTAAAACACTTAGTAGCTAGTCTGCTTTCGCGGAACGTGGTAATACGTTTATACCGGTTTGTTTGTTTCTGCTACTTGCACTTGTGCAGCCTCGGTGAGTGGCACTATGGGTAGTTTATCACTTCCATGTAGATCCTTGAATCATTCCACACTCGCGCATCGAAGCGGCTGAAGGACTTTTGCGGCGCATCTTTTGCCAATTAACATCTTTTTGTCACATCACTCCTTGCTTATGTAACGGCCCTAAAAACGATATCAACGGGAAGCCCCACCAGCCGTTACCGAGAGCCATCTACGCACGAGACAATATTCGACGATCGGGTGCATCATAAACGTCGGGATTTTACCCGAACTCAACGGACGTTCAGGACCAGCAGCGACGCCGTACCTGCAGCGACGATCCTGGATGGAACAACATTATCGATCCTGCGTATCCTAAGCGGCAGGGGTTTTACCCGAACTCAACGGACGTTCATCACAATCAGCGACGCCGTACCTGCAGCGACGATCCTGGATGGAACAACATCATCGATCCTGCGTATCCTAAACGGCAGGGTTTTACCCGAACTCAACGGACGTTCATCACCATCAGCGACGCCGTACCTACAGCGACGATCCTGGGTGGAACAACATCGGCGAGAGGTAGGATCGACCACGGCGAACGGGAGCCACGGAAAGGACACGAGTGAGGACCGACAAGGACAGGCGATGACGAATGTGGAAAATAGTATAAAAATAGTTAGAATAAGAATAAACGAGGGCAGTCTCTCTATGAAGCTCAGTCAGTTGAGTCGGCCAGTCCCTCTGTGAAGCACAGTCAGTTGAGTCGTGAGTCTTCCTGTTGAGTCGGTCAGTCCAGTTCAGTTAGTTGGCTCAGTTTTGAAACTAGATTTCCAGTGTCAACTTCGTCATTTTTTTAAGCATTATTGGTGACAGCGGTTCTGCCCCGCCAAATTTCCCTTACAACGTGCTGACAGCGGTGGGATTTTATATGAATTCCCCAACATAAAGAAATTTCCGTTACACTTAAACTCGCACAAACAAACTCATCTCTCCGTGCCTGCGCTTAACGTGAATGAATGTTGAGTAACGTTAATTTTGAAAAATAAAATCCGCCACACTCTGAGCAGCACTTCAGTTTCTTTGCCGAAAGGCGTGGCAGAAATCCTTGTGCTAATGATGTTGTGGTTTGTGTGACTGTTGCGGCCTTCCATTGCATACGGAGCGAATGGGAGGGAGTGTGCGAGATGAGAGGATGATTGTAATGAGTGTTTCCGTCATGAAGGAAACGGGTCGACTGCCACCTGCAACTATGCAGCACGTAAGGAGCCGCCAGCGTTCGCTACTAGCTGCCGAGACGAACTGCCTGAGACGGTGTGTTAAGGTGTTGCTGCGAGTTGTTTTGAGGTAAACCAAAACAATGCACATGCTGCCGTTTCCTGTTTGCCTGTCTTGACTTGCCAACCATAATCGAGAAAGTTATGGGGTCGGTTTTATGTTAGAAACTTGGGTTGCACATTAGTTACACTTGCTACCCCCGAATGAAAGGTACTTCGGTTGCAAGGTAAGGTGCTGGAGTATTATGCAACCGCAGGGAGTTTGCTGAAGTGAGTTTGCACTTGAATGCAAAACGGCTGAAGGTGGAACACATTCCTTGGTAAATCTCGAAACGTATGTTGTGTAATTAGTTTTTTTTCCGTATGGGTTGCGAGCTTGTCATTGTGTGTGTGTGTGTGTGTGTGTGTGTGTGTGTGTTTCAGAGAGACAGATTTGGACGGTTTTGAAGATACCGGATACACTATTGCAACTTTGTCGCTCAGAACTGTCCGAACAAGATTTTATTACAATTGTGTTCTTAGTTAGACTGCTGCAAACATGAAATAATTTCATTATACTTTGATCCTTTACTTATACAGCCCAGCTGGATGTTTGTTTGAAACTAAATAACATTTAAATACAAGACGTTTTCCGTTATATGACCAATAAGACCGTGTTTCAATTCCATATGGCTGGCATATACCGCTTTGCCATGACTTTCAGGGCTGCTAAGCAATAGAACTCTGGGCTGCTAAACAATAGAACTCTGGGCTGCTTAACAATAGGCCATTTAAAAACATTATTTTTTAAATTGCTTTCTTCTTCCTACATTGGATGTCCCACGCTACCTCGCATGTAAGTTCACTGCCCTCAGGTACAATTCAATTTACGGTCAAAGCAGCCTGCGGAGGTAGAGATTATCGCGTTATAAATTCACTATAATGGACAGCGACGGAGCGGAATCTCTGTACTGCTCCGTCAAACAAAGCCCAGTTGTTGTACAACCAAAGCTCCCGTGTACTTTATTTACACAGGAGCCCACACAAGACAACAGTTCACTTAATTGCCGGGCTTTCCACCTGATCCTCGCGTAGGCACACCCCGCTCTGACGCCCTTTGGGGGGGGAGAAGGTGAGGGGCACCGATCTTTGGATAAGAAAACGGATAAGTCTAAGCCCGGCGACGGCTTAGCCGATTGTTTGATAATTTATCGTCCCCATTTAGCACGGCTTAGCCAAAGGGCCCGCCGGCCGATTGTGTCAAAAGTGTCTGCGTTGCCTCCGACGACGGAACCGCTCCCCCCTCCCTTCCCCCCAAACCGGAAGGATTCGGAAGGATGTTCGATCGTATTTTGTTTTCTCTCCCATTTTCGCCGAGGGATTCGCTCTTTAGCTCTACTGGGCGTGTATGTGTGTGTGTGTGTTCATGTGTTGCCGTGTTCGGGAGTTTTTTTGGGTGTTTCGGGTTCCACCAGCGCAGAACAGCACAGCTGTGTCCAACGATAGCGATGGTGACAATTTCCACGCAAAATCCCATATAAGCCGCTGATATATTTCGCTAATTATGATAGAGATCTGCCGGGCTTCGCTACAGCCGGTGCCGGTGTCGGTGGCCTGACGCCATCGACATCGACGAACAGGCAAGACAAATAAACAATGCCACACCAGCAGCAGCTGGCCGGTTGCTCTGCCGGATTTTGACGCCAGCTGTCGGGGACAGCTTTCGTGCAGCGAGTGCCAAGTGCTAAGTACCAACCAATCATGCTAAGGGAAGCCTAAATGAAGCAACACAAGGACACCGTCAGGCAGCAGCAGACGGCGAGAAGCGAAGAAGCGAAGAAGAGCGCTTCTTATCAGTGCAGAGCATAGGTTACGGCATTGTCGCCGGCTGGTCTTCGTGGGGAATAGAAAAATGTTGACCGGACCGGACCATCGGTATGTTGGACAAAGTGTAGGCAAGTGTGTAGCAGCAGGTTGGTAGGTTCGTTCGGTAGGACGGCTTTCGGAGGGGGAGAAATTTATGAATGGCGCAATTTATGTGTCCCTTTCCCTTCCTTTCCCCTTTCCTTTCTCCTTTCCCTTTCGAGCCAATCCGCCATTGCCAGGGCCCGTTAAACATATTGGTCACATTTTAGTCGGGGCTTCAGATTGCCTCTGATAAGATTGGTTACGTTCGGTCAACGACATTCGGTCGATGACCAGCTGGCAAAGGGTCGACGCAAGGGGCGCCCTCCCCTCCCTTTGGACATTTGGTATGTATTGCGGGCGGCATAATTAGAGCGGTGAAGCAGCAAGGCTCGAAGGGAGCGGAGTGAGGAAGGAGGCAATCATAATTACATGGCGCCTCCCTGATGCCGGTCGCAACCCAAAACGGTGGATGATGGTGGACGGTGAGGGTGCAAAGAAAAAAAAAGGACAATTTACATCCCAACGAACGCGCGTACCTTTGGTGGTGGTGGTGGTGGTGGTGCTTGCGGTGCTTGTGGTATGCCGTCTGGCCTGGAAATGAGTGACTCAAACATCGCTTTGCACCCGTCAAAGACAGGCAATAACCGGCCGGTTAGGCAGTTGGTCGACGTTGGTGGCAGCGAATCTTGATTGAATTATTATACAATCTGAAGCAAGATTGACAAGTTTACGGCCAGCAGCAGCAGCAGCAGCAGCATCATCGCGGTCGGCCACTGTAATTTCGTTTGCCCAGCCCAGTTCATGACAGAAGTATGATAATGGTGAGCAGGGGGGGCGGACAGCGCAAAGTGAACAATTTATGATGGGTATTAGGATGGTGTTAACGTCTCAGCGAGCTTGAAGTCGAGGTCACTAGTCTCCATTCGTTGCGTTTCACAATGCAATGAGATAAAGCGAGCAATCGACGAAGGACGCGGAAGATGTTGTCGGTTGTAATGGAGGTTTGAATAAGTATTTTGCGACCTACGCAAAAAAACATCCTTTCAACAGTTCAATGATACTAAAGCTGGTTATGTAATTACCGATGCTGGATTTACTTAATAGTAGCGTAATTTAATTGTTTCATTTATCCAGCCCGCATTTAGTTTCAAATTCAAAGGCATCAAATGTATACTTACACTAAGGTAATGTTGAACTACAAATGAAAGTTGCTATCCTGGCACCATCAAATGATTATAGCTGATGGGTTCATGATCTGTTTTAAAATTATTTTCAAGGAAATGAGAATACATTGTAAATGCCTACGGCTACAGATTCTGGGAAAGATTAAATAGCTACGAAGTTGAATTGAGGGTAATAACGACTTAATCCAATAACTGCAATCACACCATAGGCCGAAAGCGAAAAATCTGATTCAATAAAGTGGTTGTTCAACTAACCGCTCGATAGTGTCAAGCTAGTAGCTGGTTTTGATAAAGTGAACTCATCAAAAAACCCAATGATGTGGCGATAGGTAGCGAGCCATTAAGGGATTTACATTAAAGTGTTTGGTATTAAAGTATTGTAAATGTGCTGATGCAGATATGACAAATCCGAAGTGAGCAGCAGCTGGTTCATGCCAGTGATGTGGTGAAAAATCGCTTGGAGTAATTATTTTGATGTGCTGCCCGGGTCGGGTGCAACATCGTACCATCGTCCTCCATCGTCACCGCTTGGTTGAATACTGAGTGCGTTTGTGTGTATGTGAGCAAAAAGCCAGGCGCCAGCGGGCGTGGCACAGATTTGCAATCCTTCGTTTCCACTCAACCTCACCAACCCATCCGATCCATCCATCCATCCAGCGCTGCCATGCTGTGGACCCCACCGGGAGTTGTTTCACTTAATTTGTCGGTTTCGGATTTCGGTGTCGTGCGTCATGCTGCTGCTGCTGGTGCTGCTGCTGACAGTGAAATGAAATTTCAACCATCCATCGTTGGCCCGTTGGCTTCGTTCGTCCTCGCAGCATTGTTGCATTGAAGCGGTGCGAACAACACTGTGGGATGATCTGATGCGTTGTATCTATTTTCTTTCTTTTTTTTTAACTCAAAAGCTTAATTACTTTCACTAGACTACCGCGTTCACCGTCAGTGGATTACTTGGGAGTCAGTGCCTGTGTGTGTGTGCTCAAGGATTGCGGTGAGCCACACACAATCAACAAAAACAAAAGCAAACCGCCTCAATGGCTTGAAATTGTGTCAAATAAATAGAGGAACACACAAAGCGCCAAACGTGGAAAAGGCAAAAAAAGCGGACAAAAAAAGGGAGAGAAGAGAACAAAAACGCGACAAATTTAACAGATTGGCTGGTGGGAGAACATTTATAAAAATAAATCATGCAACAAAACCGCGCGACGATGACGCCCGCCGACAACGACGACGGCGACGACGGCGAGTGATTTATTCGGCCATTTTGACAAATTGTGCGAACCGTTTTCTTTCCCATTGGCTCTGCACTGATCCTCTTCGCTGCTTTTATTTTTTATTTTTTCGGTGCTGATGTTATTAAGGTTCTGCTTTGTGCGGTTGCCTGTTTACACTCTGCATCGAAACCTCGGCTGCTGCAATGCCATCGTAATGTTGCTGCGTCTCGCATCCGTTCCGGGAACAGCCACAGAACCCAGCCACCAGCCACCAACCACCAGCCACAACAACAAGTGACAAGTTCGGTGGCTTAATTTGATTCGTCGCTCAGTAAAAAACATGATGACGCTAATTTGTCAAAAGAAGGAAGGCGAAAGCAGGTTTTGGAGAAGGAGGTGGAGAGGACGCAGGATCTACTTACCACTTGCTAACCTCCACACTCGCCCCCCCTCCGAGAGGGGCCGATGACGATGACGGACCACTTTTGGTTGGTGCACGAATGGCGGGCGCTGCGAAAGGAAACATAAACTGAACGGTGAACACAGGACAGTGCAAGGCCAGTGGGGAGGTGAGGCAAAACAAGATACGTCGTACGCCGTACGCCATCCTAGAGCAGCTTTCTGCAATAATCCAATTGAAATTTAAAGCACCCCAAAAACGGGGACCTCGCCGCCCTGTCCCGCCCGGAAATCAGGTTACATTCTTTCTGGGGTGAAGCGAGCAAAGTGAGTGGTGATAGCTCACGCCATCACCAGCAGCATTACATTGATACTGGGGAGTGGCTCCGGAGTGGTCTGCCTGCGAAGGGAACCCCAAATGGAAGGATGTGATTAGAGCGAAACCGACGATAAGCGAGCGAGTCATTCGTGATGGGAAAAGAATGAAGCTCAAGCGGGTGCGATGCTGGAATGCAGAATCTTGGGGTAACAGGAGGAGGAGGAGGAGGAGGAGCAGGAGCAGGAGGATGAGTATTTGGTTAATTAGAGCGTTATAAATTTACCAGCCTCGCCAACCGCGGGCCTCACGCCTCGCGTCCGTGAGGTTAAGGCTGAAGAAGGGGGGCCGTGGTTTTTGTAATTGGTTTTTGTTTTCCGTTCCGTATTCCGTTCCGTGGCTCTCGCTGTTTCTCTCTGTGGCCATGTTTCTTCCTTTTGTCAGCGTTAAATTGGGGCGAATTGTCGGTCGTCGGCCCCGGTCCCGGCGGCCCAGAATGCCGTTATTATTTGATTAGGGATGTTTATCAAAGTGTTTCGAAGATGGGCGCGTGATAGGGAGAATGTGAGAAAAAGAGAGCGCAGAAGAGAGAGCGAGAGAGAGCGTGCGCCTGAGGAGGCGGATTTCTGGTCACCGGAGTGCCGGCCGGATCAGCCGGCGGAAGCGCGTGAACGGACGTCGCCGTGGCCGTCGTGACCAGCACCAGCTTGGGAAGAGCAATTTGCTCGACACCATTTGCTGGTGCCCGATGATAAAATCTTCTCCGTGGTTTTGCCATTCTTCCGGGCGGGCGGCTGGCATCGAGGGTGGTTTCGTTGTTGTGGTTTTCTTTTGTAGCTCGAGAAAACAGACAACAACAAAAACAAAAACCCGGGAATGCAAATAACCTCACAGGACCCGGGTGGCAGCTTTGGGGAAACACGGAACACGGAACACGGCAACGAACGAAGATAATGATAATGATACGGGAATGAGGCGGGAGTTGAGGAGGCAGCAAATGCCACAATATTGGTGTGCCCGGTAAGATGATGGGCATCCTATGCATTATGTGCTCACGCGGGGGGGAGGCGACCTTTTTTCAATTCAATCCCTCCCACTAGATGGCGCCGATAGCGCAGTAGAGGAAAAGAAGAAGTTTACCTTTTGCTATCGCCCGATTCTCAAATTACTTTACATTCTTAATACACTCATTGGGCTTTATGTTTGTTTATGGATTACACTCTCACCCACCCTCCTCGTCCCACATGATCAACTAGTGGAGCATTGACCATGAGTTGTTGTGGCCTTCCGCCTTGGACCAGGGGACCAGGCGTGACCCAATAAAAAAAATCGAAAATAAATACCTTACACCGGCCGATCTGGGCTTCGGCTAAGTTTTTAATGAAATGATTTTTCAATTCATCATCCATTAATTATCATCCCCCCCCCCCCCACAAGTTTATCGCCCACAAACACCATCACCAACACCACCAGGCGGAGTTAACAACCTTTTCCGATATTTTTTTATTTACGTTTGGTTTATTTTACGCACTGCAGGAACCGGTGACGGCGGGAATGTTTTACGACGGCGCCAAACGCCATGCTGACCAGAACTTGACCAGCAAATCAATACATTAACCACCGAATGAGGGGGGGGGGGGGGGCCTATGACTCGAACCACTCGGTAAAGTTAAATGAAAAAGTAATGATGAAAACATAAAAGAACCCCCCCGGAGTGGAATGAAGGACAACCCCCAGCCAGCCGGCCAGCCAGCCAGCCTGCCAGCCGGCCAGTCGGTTGGAAACGCTTTTCGCAGCAATGGCCGTTGAAAATTAATTAACCGTTCAGGTTCGGTGTTGGTGGGACGGGGTTCGGATTCTTCGGTGTGAAAGTTTTCGTGGCGGAGAACGCACGGACGCCCATCGCGGACGGCGTACGCTAGTAGACTAGCCGAGTGGCCACCATCACCAACACCGGCACCAGCTCATGTAGCTCATGCCTTCGGAACGGATTTTCCCGATTTTTCCGTTTCGTTTTTGTGTTTTTGCTCCTTCACCACTTCTTATCACCGCCGGACTCCGCTGGGGCTTTTAATTTTTTGCGTTTTCCCTTCGCTCGTGCAAATGTAAATGGGGCGTTGGGGTCGAAAAAAAAAGTTCACCAAAAAATCGCGATGATATGCGCCGCTGGTCCGCTGGTTTCGTTACAGTTTTTGGGCTGGGTTTCTCTTCTCGGTTCTGTTTCGCTGCCTGTTCCGTTGTTTCGTGCCGCTTGCTATACCGCAGCCCGAGCATGACTCTTCATTGGAAGTTTATTACGCGGGGCCAACCTTTCGCGTTACTTCGCGAATCACTCTGCGGGCTCCGCGTCGCATCCCTCAAAACTCAAAGCTCAAACCGCGCCGTTGGTTTTGTGTGAGGTTCTCACTTTGATCTGCTTCGTGCAAAAGGACGAGGGGAAAAAAATGGAAACAAAAATTTGAAAACACGCAATGTCATAGCCCAAGGTGCAAGGGGGCGCTGGCCGAATGGGGAATGGGAATCTCTTCCTTTTTCCCTGCCCCTGGTACGCGCATGTTACGCAATCACCACGAGAGGTACGCAGAATGATGGGGACGGGGGTCTATTTAGACGGAGCGACCACGAACGAAGGAGAAAAAAAAAGGAAGAAGAAGTTGCGGTTCAAGTTAAAAGTGATTCCCCGATTCCACTGGTCCAGTTCGGAGCCATAAAGAAGTCCGAATGGTAGACCTTTTATGGTATGATTTTTGTTTTTCATCTTCCACCGGTGGTCTACCGTCACGGCACGGCCGCCGTTTGGTCCGCACAAAACTTGAGGTTTTTCGCCATTTTCCGACCCATTGGCCGACCTTAAATTTGATTGCCGCAAACGTAAATGAGAGAAAGGTGGCGGCGGTCCAGGTCATTGGTGGGAAACTATTACATCTCGGGTGAAGGGGACATCGAAGGAGAGGCCTCCGGACTCTGCGTCCCTCTGCGGGGTTTGTAATTGAATTGAGGGACATTCTTGGTGCTCCAAATGGGAATGTTTCGCTTTAATGGTGCAATCCGCGTGGAGAGGAAGAGAGGAGAAGAAAAAGGAAAGGGAACCGTCTCTTCGCTGATGAAGAATGAGAGAAGAGAAATCAACGTTTAACATGCCCAGCCCCGTCGGATACTGCGAGCCCCATCTTTGATGTCGAACGTTGATGAATTCAATTCGGTGGTGGTTTTTCTGTGTGTGAGAGTAGGATGCGGATTTGCAAGTGATCTGCCCTTCGGTCGGTTGCTCACCACGTCGGCAGAAGGACAGTGCCGACAAGTAACAGCAGCGGAAGTAACAGCAGAGGAAGAGGGATCGAGATGTGTGGGATCAGCATTAGATTTGCTGCCTGGAATCGTCCATCGTTCCGCTTTGATCATCGTAAGTAATCTCCAAGCAATCGATTGCAAAGTGATTAAAACTCATCTCATCTCTGGTCTGGTAATGGTGTACTTTTGGGTGCAGAATGGCGTAGATCCAAAGTAGGATCTTAGGATCACCTTTTTACATTTCGAATCTTCATCAGCGAATGTCCTTTAGATTGTGTTTTGTTTCATTTTTCCCCCAATTCTTTTGTGAGCGTTTTTTTTGTAAATTGCTTCCCCTATTCGGTCATCTCATCAGTGCTGAAAATGTGTGATTTATGCGGTTCGCTGAATGTTGATCAAACGTTATGCTCGATCTCCTATTAGTAGCAGCAACAGCAGCAGCAGCACCGTTGCTACGATTAGTGTAGCGTTGTCTGCGTTGTAACCATCGTTAGTGCTAGGTTATGTTCCGATGTTTTCTCATCGCCATTGGCCACAGTAACAACAGACCGAGCGAGCGAGCAGAAGACCAGACCTGACCACTGCTAGCAGCTTGGAAGTAAAAGTTTTCCACCCCCTCCCCCCCCGAAAAACCCGAAAATGGCGTTGACGTCTGGTACCCTTCGGTCGGTGTAAATTGCGCTTATGTGCCTCGAACGGAACCGAATGTGCTCAAGAATTGAACTTTATTTCCAGACACATTTCGCCCCGAAGGCTCTTCTATACTGCACAGCGAGGGAGAGACGGAGAAGGAGAGAGGAAGAGATAGATAGTGAAGGGGGGAGTGCGTGGTGGCCATCTGCTGTGGTGGCACTCGGTTCGAAGGTTTTTGGCAAATAACGAAAGGGAAAACTTTCCTCCGCGAACCACACACTCACAAACGCGCACAAACACACATCGCTGGAACAGTGAAAGATCGTGGTTCGGGATTTGTGGAGAAAGGAAGGAAAGAGAGTTAAGGACCGAATTGGGAGGGGGGTTGCGGGCCAGACGATAAGATGAGATTCTCTTCTTCTACGACAGCTTGCCTAGCACTAGCCACAGAACAGCATAGCATCGCCATCTCGAACGAGGAATCGCCTGTGAGAGGGTTATTTCATTTTCGGAGACCCCCCCCCCCCCTCGGAACACTACCTACCCCGAGACAACCCTTCACATCTCATAATCCCCGACAGACCCGGCAGACGTTTGTGTAGTTCGTTCGTTTTGTGTAGATGTACCGACCCGGTACATTAGTGCGAACCGTATTGAAAGAGTTTTCGCGCGGATACCATACCCGGGTTCCCATTTGTCACGCGGGGCATGGGACGAGATTGGGCCTTTTTACACACTTACTTCAATTGTCATCCCGGGTGAGATCTGTGAGAGAGTGTGTGTGTGTGTGTGTGAGGTGTAGAGCAAGTGTCAAAGTTTTTTAATTGTTTGTTGCTTCCTAAACCACACACGGCATTCAGATGAGTAACCGCTGAATGGGAATTACCGGGGATTGTTCCGGCTTCCTGGAACACAATCTACGCACCCACGTAGTACACATCAAAGCTAAAAGCGAACGACATTTCAAGCAAACACGCACGGGTACGGCCACATCGACGCCAACGGTTCATTGTAATATTTGGAAGTTTTAATTTGATTTTTCTTCTGGCGCAACTTTTTTTTTTATCGGTCTTCAGCGCGAATGCCGTTCGTTTACCTCCTTCCCGTTCGTTGACAATTCACCAGAAGCTTTCCTTTCCCTTCCTTTCCTCTCCTCCTACCCATTCCGCCACTTCATTATTTCGCAGCCCACCCCGCGTGACGGTGTGACATTGTTTGACATTTGAGTGTGTTGTTTATTGTGTTAAGTGGCACATGTTTTCCGCGTTTGACAGCGCCATTCTGGAGTGCCAACGAAGCACCGAATGCGAGAACGCGCACATCGACGCGACAGGCGATTGCCGTGTGTGGGGGCGGGAATTTTCTTTTCCTCGTTGAAAACCCAGCAAGCAGACCATAATGGCCGTTACTATGGTGGCTGGCGTTGACTTTGGCTGCTGAATAATTGACGCAGTGTTTGGCGCAAAATGGAGTGGCGGCCGGGGGGATGGTCGATGTAATGGCGTACACATGAACCATATGCGGTGCTCTATGCTCTAGCAGCGGCGATCTCGCGTTCCCCACGCCCCGCCAGAGCGGTAAATGTAAGGAAGGATGATGGGCGGCTGGGGAATGGGTTTTGGGCGAAATTCTGCTTAAAATCTGAAAGGATCTACTCTGTTCTTCTTCCGCTCGGCCACCTACCGGTTGTCTTCGCCATTATTATGCCATCCTCAATATCCACCATTATGGGTGTTGAAGGTTTGCCAATGTCTGGATTTTGCGCCACTGCCTTAAGACAGCGTCTGGTACCGTGGGAGGTAACGGAGAAAGCAAGGAGCGAGCCGGTAGAGAGCCGAGCGTGTGGAAGAAGAGTGAAGAATGGAAACAGTCTCCATCCAGCCATTAGTGTGGCACGTAACAAAAGACAAAATGTAGCGCAATGTTGTAAGTGCAAAGTAAAAAAGTGAAAAATAATGCAATATCCTTGTGTGTGAATCCCCAACCCTCGTCGTGTTATCTGGAAGGGCGGGTGGAGCTCGCTGCGACGCTCAAGTGTTATGGGTTTTTTCTTTGTCACCCGACTATGGACCGCTTTTTGGGGCGGCAGATGGACTGGCTGGTTGTACAGGAAGACAACGGTCGCGAATCGCGTCTCGGTGAGGGTCGTGAAGTATGTTGTCGGGCGAGTACAATGGCTCGGAGCAACATTGTTGCTTGCCGGCGCAATGTCGACGCAATGTCGGCGCAGGCTTTACCGCTTAATAGCTGTTGGCCGGGAAATAAAGGACTGTAAAGAGAATTGAGCCACTTGAGCCGAGGTGCCACAGTTGGTAAGGAACGTTGGTAAGAAAATTGGAAAAAATGGTTTTCCCTTTTGCATCGAACATCGGTGGCCAACACCCGCGATTGGGCTATACGCAAGAATATCCGCTGCTTCAGTGTCTTGATCAAGTTTGGAATAATTGAATTACTTTTCATCCAAAAGTTTGGGTGTGCGTTTGTTTTCCTGCGGCTATACAGTATAGTAATCTGCGGAATACTACTCTTTAATCTCTCCGTATTGCCTCTGCTCATGGGAATGTCCTACAGTACAGTCCTTTCCTATTAACTTGTTAAACTTGAGAATCAAAATCCTTCAATTGCAACGTTTAGCAACGTCGACGTCTTTTCCGTAAACCTCGTGCTTGAAAGCACCGTATTGGTCTTGTGGCGCACGTAATTGTTTATATCCTTCAACACAGTCCAGTGAGGAGTTTTGCTGAGGAACAGTATCATTAAGCTTCCTCACTATGCGATGATTGTTCTATCGCTTGATCCAGATGACGATACGGCAGCAGCAGTCGAGTCGATCGAAGTCTTCTTCAGCCGTGAACGAACCTATCTCTCTCTCTCTCTTTCTCTCTCGCTCTCTTGTCGAAATCACTGCACGGTTCACGGTGGAATGAGGGCTGGCTCAGTATCATTCATTTAATCTCTCCAAAGGTAGAAGTTAATGAAGGGTCGAGAGGAGATTTTCCGGCTCTTCTGGGTAAAAGCGAAGCGGAGTGGTTTCGTTTCGTGTTACGTATCCGTAGTCCTGTGTTGCCGGACTCCAGGAACCGCTGGCCCGGTCAACCGCCGCTAGACCAAAGGCACACCATTGCAAAGATTGGCGTAAATCATGAGTGGAAAATCCCAGTTAAGTGCCGTAAATAATCTTTCTAATCCAAACACCAATACACGGCAGTGCAGAATGTACCGCAAGCAAGACTGCCAGCTGAGTGGGCTGAGTTTTGGCAGGTGACCGGTGTCGGACCAAAAAAGGAGTAGCCCGGACCGGGCTTGGATTCACTGTGGAAGTGAGCAGGCTACAGAGGTCATAACGTCGCGCTCTACGAGTGCGGTAGAAGAAAGTGCTCTTCATTCGTAAGTGCATTTATAATGTTTTTCTTCTCTTACTACTCACCGACCAGGTTGTGAAGAAGGTAAATGGTTGTGTAAATATACGAGCAAGACAACACATTTTCCTTTTAGACCTTCAACTTTCACCGACTGTGCACCTCGCATTTCATTGCAGATGGTCTAGTGGTCTAACTTTACGCATCTTTTGGGGCGGAAATTACCCCCTGGTCTATTGGGGTCAATCGAGAAGATGCGAGAAGGCGCATCATATGCCGTAACACCGGTGTGTTCGGTCCCTTTGATGCCAAAAACGGAGTCAGCATTTTTCACCGGCAGCATCTCTGCAGCAGCTCGTCTACACTGCTGCTGGGCTGCTGCTCGACTGAAAGTGGTGAGTTTATTGACTTGGCAGGGACCGTACGGTACACTGGTCAGTCAACTCAGGATTAGTGCTCGTTGAATGATGCAGCAGCTGACCAGCCGGTTGACCGACTCGGCATTCTGCAGCGATGGTCCTGTGTGCCGCAGCCGATACGGTGAGGCTGCAACGTTCGAACGATGATCAGGGGGTTATAGGCTTTTGGGCTGGAACCGATGGGTTATCGGTTACAATTTCTTACCGTAGTTTCGGTCCCTTTGAACCTTAGTGCCGTCGCTCTTGTGAAGCCCTAGACCACCGCAAACACCTCAATGTTTCAATGTTGATACAGTACCGACATTCTGGGTTTACCATCAAACGTCGCCTTGAGAGAAGGTCTATAGTTGACGAAAGCAGTCTCTGATGATTGAATGGTCGTCCATTTTGTTGACTCCCAATAGCAGCTGTGCTTTGGCCAACTTTGCGTATTCAGTCGAGATAACTTCAAAAAGAATATCATCGGCTTTGTTCACGAGGTAACAATGAGCCAGAGTTCCAGGCATTGCATGGTAAACTCACTAACGCATTCAATGTTTTCCTTCGAATGCTCTCAGTTGGCAAACGGTTTCAGTCGCATGACTGCGCCATCCTTCTCAAAACCTTCTCGGCAGCCATGACAATGGATCTTTGAAGTTTGCTACGAAAGTACGTGCCATGAGTCTACCATCAGTACAGATCGAGCACCCACTAAATGTTGCATTAATTGTCGTTTCCTAACTAATTGAAACAAATACAGTTGACTCATAAGCTCCCGAGGAAAGGTAGACTTGGAAAAAATGTTTCCCAATGAATTGTACGACAGGATATCGTAGCATCTTTGGGTTCCCTGCTTTGGAACGGCTTCCGGTGCACAACAATAAACCACAGCACCACAGGCCGGTTCTCGCCTGCCAGGAGGAAAGGCACAGCATGCAACCGGCGACCGGTGTGACCGGTTAAGGATCGGGAAAAATAAATTTATTATCCAGCACGCATAAATCTACATATATTTCATACGATTGACATTTGTGGCTTGCCCGGGAACCGGCTACTGGCCGGCCATTATCGAGCAGAATCGCGTCGATTGCATCGGAATCGTGCCACACCAAAATGGTGCACCATCACCAGCCACCGCCTGACAGAACGATTTATTAAACTATAGACTGGCAACCGATGGAACGGGGGCTACCAGAGAGAAAGAGAGAGTGAGTGGGAGAGAGAGAGAGAGAGAGAGAGAGAGAGAGAGAGTGAGAGAGACAGAGAGAGAGAGAGAGAGAGAGAGAGAGAGAGAGAGAGAGAGAGAGAGAGAGAGAGAGAGAGAGAGAGCAACCGGGTGGGTGGGAGTTATAAAATGGACGAATGAAAATAAAAAAAAACACACAGGTTTGGGATGCACATGATTCATTATGCAAACGTCACGGCGGCGGTACGCACTAGGTCAGCGCTTCCGGTTACCTTCCGGTGGTCGGGGGGGTGACGCGCGGGCTCGATTGGATCGCATATTTAGAATGCAATTTTCAGAAAGCCACATGAGCGACCTCCCCGGAATCCTCGCAACCGGACCATCTCCGGCTTCTCCTCCGGCAATCGAAATTGAGAAATGAAAGGTAACCATTAGCAGCACGGCGGGCAAGGGCAAGGGGCACTGCACGTTGCCGTTTGGCAATCGCCATTGCCCGTTCGATTTGTTTTTCGGCATACATTTTCGGCACGCACACACACACGCACATACCTTTCTACACACCCAAACGGATGGACGGTGTGGCTTCAATCGGAATCGGTGTTGCTCGTTTTTCTCGCTCCCTCTCTCTCTTTCTCGCATTTTCCCCTCAATTTTCACCAGCCGAAAACGTTGTTAGGCGCGCTATTCATGTGGCGACAAGGTTGTGTTTTTGCGCCGGAATCTGGAGACCACCGGAGACCACCAGGTAGGCCAGCTTGTGAGCGGCCCCGATACGGGACGGATGAAATGACGATTAGCTCCGGTGGGCAGGTTGGTGGTTGCTACAGGTACTCCGCCTTTCCCATACGGAAGGCCCACAGAGTGATCAGCGTTGGCATGGCAACGTGGTTTCAAACAACAAGGTCAGCTGCATTATCCGAGGAGGCCACGCTGATTGCAGGAAAGATCGAAAGAGAAAGAGAGAGAGAGAGAGAGAGAGCACGCGCGGACAGGACGCGGTACCGGTTGTGCTGATTGCGGAAGTGGCCATTTTTGGGACCGCAGTCCATCCCCGGGTTTTTGAATACGCGTATGTGTGTGTGTGTGCGTGTGTGTGTTTGTGCTGACGGAGTGCTGAAAACTCCAGGCACGAAACACACGTACTGACCTGAAAAGGCTCCGCGAGGAAGGGGCGAGCGCATGCTACCCGGGAGCATATTTTGCATATCTATATAGGTGTGTGTGTGTGTGTGTGTGTGTGTGTGCACGCGCGTGTGTGTGTGTGTCAGTGCGTTCGTGCCCCTGAAACACTTTGGATGTTATTTTGCTGTCAGAACGTGTCCGTCGATGACACTTATGGGAAACGCAGAGATGAGATGGAGTGTTCGGGAAACAAAAAAAAAAAAACCAAACGTGCCACCAGAAGGAGAAGTAGGAGAGGGGACACCCTCGGTCTCAAAGTTCTGCTCAATGTGCTTAGTGACGACCGATCGGCCGTTCCTGCTAATGGGTGGTGTGACGGCAAATGAAGAAAATTTGATTCATCCGGTGCTGGCACGTTTGACCGGCCTGACCGACCGACCGTCGGGACCTGACCCGCTGACTAGGCGAGGCTGCAGGCACGCACATGATTGTTGATTGCAAATCACGACCACGGGCCTGGTGATGTTGGTGCTGTGCGATGGTGCGGTTGTGATGCAGCAGAAGTTTTTGAAGTGAATTGTGTTATGGGCCCTGTCGGTTCCTTGTTGCATTTGACATTGACGTTACAGTGCCATAGGTCCAGTGTTGAAACCCCTTTCAGTCTTTTCACCCAGGCCAGGCTCTTTTCCAGTAAATTTTACACACACCCTCTGCGGCTTCCAAAAAACGTAGAAAATCTCATCCGTTCCGTGTCCGGTGATGTTGCATTTTCAGTGTTCAGTTTTTCTTATTATGCAAAACACATAGGAAGCATTTTCTACTTTCTCCCCTTTCTTGGTAAGACCTGAAATGGGGTTCTATTTTATGGCTTTCCCCCTTTTTACTTTCACAACAAACATCATTTCGAGCCGTTGGTCGAGAAATGGATCCGCTAGGCCCCGGCTAATACCCTATCCTAGGTCGAGGTCGAGTCGCATGGCTGCATCAAGTAAACATAATAATGGACTTTACTCAAAGCAGCGAAGAAGCAGCAGGAGCAGGAGAAGGAGAAGAAGGCAAAAGGGGATGAAAAGGAACCGGTACTTTCAGTGGATGCCGCCGTTGTGCGCTTGAGAAAACGTTCATCGGGAAAATAGGAATCAGTCTACGGAATGGCGGAAAAGTCTTTACGGAGAAAACGCAACGAGACCCATACTCGCACACACACACACACACACACTGTTTGCTTGTGCCATCGAGACGTTCACCGGCTAGCTCTGGCTGGTGGTGGTTGGCTGCCCACTTTCATTCTATTTATTTTGTCGGCGGAATTGATAAGAAAACTTTTCAGACATTCCAGTTCGAAATTGCAGCGACCTGCACTGGTGCACTGGTGCACGGTGGGGTAGGTAGTGGCGCACCCGGTTTCCCAGGATGGCGGGTTCTCTCTTATCAGGTCATGTGCGGCCTCGAAGCAACCCGCTATGATAGGGTATTCGCTATGCAACGAATATTCAATAAAGACGTTATTGGTTGTGGAAGCAAGGAGGATGAAGAAGCGAAGCACATTTGAAACATTCTACTCCTTGACCGTTGCTTAAAGCCACCCCGCTAGTGGAAGACATGTTGTTACCATGTTGGGTGCACATGGGTCGTTGACAGATTTTTGAAAAATCTAAATTAGATTTAACGGACTTGATATACTTCTTTTCTCCTACAATGCCTATCCCAATGTAATTTTGTTAAATGGCAGTCTAATGTTGGTTTTCTTTTATTTATTTTGCTTTTATGATTTTTTCTCCTTTTTCCTTTCCATAAAATGGAACACAAAATACTCTCTTATTAGTGTTATTTCAATACTGTCTTTAGGCAAACATTTGCCTGGTATGTTACGTTAGGTTATTTTATGTTAGTAATTTATGCTGTTCAATAATTTACTCAAGCTATTATTCTTAAACTCCAAATGATTGATAAAGCGGAATTCACGCTGGTATTACTGTTTGTGTGTGTGTGTAAACAAAATGTTTTCTCTTTACGGTTGCTTGCGGTGTTTTCGTGTTTCCAATGATTTACTTTGTGATCCACTCTTTCTTTCTTGTCAGCAACATTTGTATCTATTATCGGAATGGCATTTTCATCTATTGCTTCAATTTGTCGTACTGTTTTACAGAATGTTCTCTGCTACTTCATTCCGTACAGTACATTACCCGTTGCCCAACAGTTGTTTATCTTATTTTCCATCCGACTCCCGGTGTCGGAAGGGGCGAAATGAAATGTCCCGAGTGAGCTGATTGCAGGAACTACATATTTGCCAACTATTTGCAGGCGAACCAACAACACTGCGCCCCCATCCAACTACGGAACGACCAATCTTGGCGCACGCTGTCATGGGTTACTACACTACTAGACTTGCCTACTGGACTGGACTGGTACGATCGGTATCGGATAGCAATAAAATCCCAAAAGCAACATGCCACGGCCAAATTTCGTTCATTTCCGGGCCCGCTAAATTGGGTTCGAGCGCC
>NC_064874.1:77986056-77991056 GCF_943734745.1 Anopheles darlingi | reverse complement strand
TTCATTGCTTGTGTACACTCTTTAAAATTAATGTGCATAATGTCACAGTCTATGGCACACGCAGCGGCAGGCTGGACGAATCGCAAACTATTTTTCATTTTCCAGTTGGATGCACTTTCGACGAGTGACTTGGTGCGCCGCTGGTGGTCTGAACCAAGGTTGCTAGGATTCGGTTGGCTTTCATCAAAATCAGCACCAACCATCAACATCGCAGCATTTTCCGCTTCCCCACAGACACACACACACACACACACACACACACACACACTCACACACATGCCCGAGATCGGAAAAGCGCACGCCACTTTGTTATTACCTTTTTCCGGTATTTTCCAATTAATGGATGCTCCGGTGCGATCGTTGCAGGTGCAATCACCTGCGACTGCCTGCGCCAACAAATAGCTTTAAAAGTTATGAAAAATATGTTGTTCTCGGCTGCGTCGGCTGCGGTGGCAGTAGCCGTGGTCGCAGCCGCAAGAGGCGGACAGAGAATGCCACGTTCATGCCCTTTCCTGTGTTATGCTACATTGAGGGCCGCGAGCGTGCGACAAGAAAAAAGCGAGAAATGTCGGAATGTTTAACCGGCTCGGAACGTGTTGGTGGCGTATCCGATTGGGCTGGGGAGAGCCGGGGGAAAAAGGAAGTCCCAGCTACACTTCCGGACCATATAAATTATGGGTCCGAAGCGGAGGGGTAAGGGATCACCCACAGGACAGGCCCACTAGCCGCAGGCCGGCAAGTTCCTGTCGATTCGTTAGCCATTTTGGCTTCTCCCATCGATTTGCTTCGCAACGGATCGGCCAGTCGGTCGGTTGGTTGGTCGTGCAGGCCTGTTTCCGGTTGTTGCCGAGCCATTCCATTCCCGTAGGCCGGGACCGCGCTCCGGGTTTCGTTCGAGTGGATTTTATTGCTCAATAAAAATCACTCCCCCCACCACCGGAATGTCGGCCCTCCTCCTGCTCCTACCACTCCGGCCAGACTGCAGGCGCTGCGAAACAAATATCGCAGCACACCATGGACCGAGAACTAATTGCAGCACTCGGCGGCGGTGGTGGTCGCCGTTTCGACCGGATTGAGGTTCGGCCGCTGATGAACCCGAGGAACCCATAATTTATGTCCTTCATTAACGCTATTGATTCATCGGTTTTCGCTGGGTCAGCTTTTGCACGGTCGGTCGGTCGGTCGGTCGGCGGGGCCGGACCACTCTAGCTCTAGGTTTGCTCTCGAGCTTACCCTCGAGGGACATGCCCTTTGCGAGAGGAGGCAAAAAGTGCGCCAAAAGCGTAAAAGAATAACAGAAATCTGCGATACGATGCGTAGCTTAGAACGGAACGGAACGGAACGAACGCCCCCGGGGGCTCCGTTCAATCGTTTGGCTCATCGCGAACGCACCTTCTATTCGATTAGGAAGTTGGTGACGGTGATGGCGGCAGCGACGGCGACGGCGATGGCGGCGATGGCCGGAATCAAACCGAAAGCCCGTGCGCTGGAATGTGCCATTTGGCGTTAAATTCATGGCGAAAGGTAATTTAATTAATTTCACTGCGGTTGCGGTCACCTCCCTCCCTCTCTCACTCTCTCTCTCTTTTGCGCCTCACGTGGCCAGATGAGCGAGCGAGCGGCCGGTGGCGGTGGCCGCAACCATTAGGTTTGGTCATCCGCTTCGCGCGTCAAAGGACCGCGTACGGGCCACACGCACACGGAATGCTGTGCTCTAATGGTGCTCACGCTGGCCAAACGACTGCGGAATCCGGACGATGGCGACGACGCCGATGATGATGATGATGATGAGGAGGAGGGTGGTGTTCGGCATCGCGCGAGAGGGGGAGGTCATGTTTCGAGTGCTGTCGCTGAGTGCTTTCGCGTGTATCGCGCACGTTTGCCTATCTGAAATGGAAAATCTAATCAGCCTCGTAAAACGGAACGATTTCCGGTGATTTTTTTTTGCTTTGCTTTGCTCCGGCCTCCGGCTCCGGTGTCGCTCACTGAGCACTGTTGCTGTTGCTGTCGCTGTCGCCAATGTTCTGACGTTCACGCGATCAAACGCCGTCCGTTTTGTTCGCTCGCTCTTTGCGCGGGGAAACGGAATTTTCTTAATCATATTGCAGCATGATTGCACGCACCAAACGACGGGCCGACCGACCACAGGGAGGGGGGGAGGTAGAAAAAGGGGTTAACATTGTGTTGCCGAGGCGTTCACTTTTGATTGTCCCGCGACACGATCGCATGCCTTGAATGGTGGTCAGCCTCTAGGCCCCTAGGCCAAGTGGCGGCCAGGGATTCCGTTTAAAAAGGAATTTCTGCTTAATCAGCGCTAGACACGCTTTTCCTTCTGCCCCAGGTTTTGATGAACATTGGTTTCCGTTCCCGTGGTCTCGGCCCTCGAGAACAGCCCTCAGAAAATCCCCTTTCTTCCCTCCTAATAGGATGCTTGTATTCTAGATCATATCGTAATCGCGCCTGGCGTCGAGCTGAAGCGAAAAAGTCGAAAATCTCATCCAAAAAAACCCCGGTCATTAACCTTCGTCATTAGGGGGGAGGCAGCCCCATCAAAAAGTGCGACAGCATTTTACCTAGGTGGAAGGAAGAGAGCAGATGATGAGCCACGCCACAGCCGGCCCAATCCGGTCGCTATTTTGGAATAAATTCAACCCGTGGTAAATTATTATTCATTTGCTTCACCCAATTGGTTGCGATTCAAACGTGTCTGCCGGACCGAGAAAAAGGGTTTCGCAGGGGATGGAGGTGGTTGGAAAAGAAGGATTGACGACGGTATCGGGGGTGGCAAAGGGTGATGGGAGACAGTGTGTGTAAAGGTCGACCGGTCGCGTCATCGTGGCGGTGGTTTGATCGTGTCAAACCGACAATACTCGACCAAACTTGGGCTTCTCTGTCTTTCTTATTTTCTTCTGGCCAACTTGAAGGACAGGAAAGGGTGCGAAGGTAAGGGAGCAACGTGGTTGAAGCACTACCAACTTTCTATACAGTCAACGAAGCCACCGGGCCGTAGGGCCTTGTGCCGATGTCGAGCACATTTTCGTGCTGGAAAATCCTTGAAATTTAATTAAATCATTTCGCTCCAACACCGGGAAGGTGGAGTGAAGGGAAACTATACTCCATCATTAGTAGGTGGTAAGCCACGCACACACACACACACACACACTTGACACGATCAACGTCGTAGTGAGCTTCGTATGGGTCGTTGGGATGGCGGATTTTGTAACATTTTCACCGAAGAACAAGAAAGAGCTGACAAAATGAAAGAGAGAGAGAGAGAGAGAGAGAGAGAGAGAGAGAGAGAGAGAGAGAGAGAGAGAGAGAGAGAGAGAGAGAGAGAGAGAGAGAGAGAGAGATACACATCGCCGCAAGGTGTACTTCCCTTACCGTGTTGCCTTGGCGTGTTATCGTTATCCTTGCTGGGCCTGGGTGACACCCCCGGGGGGCTGCGACGATATTTAATTAGGAAAAACAACTTTGAAGCAAGCATCCCCGATCACCCACCCCCCCCCCCCCCCCCCCCGCCTAGCCGGCTAGCTTTTCTTAGCACTGAGTAGCTGTCGGCTGGCGTTGATTGTGACATTAGTTCGGTTTTGAAGGAGAAAAAGAAGAAGGGATTTGAATGAAAAAAAAAACCCCGGCTCCTCGAACAAAGGCCCTTTTCACCGAGCTGAAGGACTTGAACTGCTTGCAGCTATAATTGGAATGAGCGTGAAGGCGTCGTGTACTTGACACAACTATTCTTCTGCCGTTCTTCTGTTGCTTGGGTTGAACATTAGTTTCCCAGCGCGCTAGCGTCACATTCGTGTATTTTGAACCTTCCAAGAAAAGGAAAGTTGATGGCAGCACCAAGTCAGCATGCAAATAGAATGTTGCGCTGTTGCTGGGCGTGCTCCAAACATGCTCAATTTTCTAGGGCAATGTGTGGGCTTTCAATTGAATGCTTTAAAAAGGACAATATGCAAGCTCCGCCGAAAAAGAGTAAGTCTGGAAATTGCAGAGGGGAAAAAATTAAAATTCCGCGATCAATAGTCGTACAAAATCGAGACCTCGATTGAATGAATTGTGATCTCAGTTACAATGCTGCTGAGAGATAGATAAACTATATAGGAAACTTTAAAAATTAATCAAAGTAGAATATTGCTCGTGCGCGTGTTGCTTTGGTGAAACCCTATCCGCATCACCGCATACTAAGACGGTATTGTCGCCAGTCTTGGTAGGTCAAATGGTTCAACCGAACAATAGAGTAGGCGTGCGGGGCTCGTTGCACCATTTAATGAGATGTGACATTTGACCTCCGCAAATCAATGGCATCAATCAACGAGGAACAATGTGGAACAAACCGGATTATGATGAGGGACGTAGCATTCAAGGACCAATTTGGCTAATCTACCCCAAGAGAGCGGTTTGTTGGAAGCGTTGGTGGTGGTGGTGGGTGTGTCATCTTGATTTCGCTTCGGTTCATCGCCTCGGTGACGATGATTTCGGTTTCAGCAATGAATGAAATTGTTCCAAATCCTCTTTTTTGCGGTTCGTTCGTTCGTTCGTTCGTGCAATCGATATCCGTTTTGGAAATATTATCCCTTCACGCTAGCTGTCACTGCTAGCGACCCCAGGCCCAGGCCGGGGATTTGACTGCCGGTTGCTAATAAAGACGTTCGGTTGCAGTGCAGTCCCTTCCGCGTAGGGTGGTGACCGCATATCAATCAGTTTTTCTGCAAGATTCGCACATTGTTACAACTCATGCTGGTCCTTTTTTCGTCCCTTTTGCTCTCTCTCTGACACACTCTCTTTGCAACAGTGTAGAGTGTGGCTCGGATATCTGCGTAGAGCAGTAAAATTCAGGGAAATCTGACGAACTTTTCCTTCCAGTCAGGAAAGAGGGAAAAGCCCCTACCCCCACCCCCACCTCCCAACGGGGGCAACCCAATTTGACAACCCAATCGGCCGTATGGCGGATCGCCATATCGCACAATACAAAGGGAGTTGCAGACCGTGAAGGG
>NC_064874.1:77956056-77983556 GCF_943734745.1 Anopheles darlingi | reverse complement strand
AAGCTCCAGCAGTTACGCGAAGAGACGTGAATGGATTTGAAGTAGAAAAGATATTTTAAATCAAATCGTGGCATGGCCGTTGTGTTGGGTTATGTGCAGGAAGTGATTGCATAATGTATGTCTATGTTCATTTGAGCGATTGAGAGATTGTCTGAAGGGGCGGACGTGAATAATGTGTGTTGGTTTCGATGTAAAATTCTTGAATTGCTCTCGCTTTTTCTTAAAATTTAACAGCTGCTGCTGCTGGTTGTTTACGTGTTTTTAAAGCACGTGGTTACAAATACTAGACTGCTGATGTCAATACTGACCAACTGTTGCGTCTTTGCACGGAATGGAAGTTGTTTCTTCACTCAGGATGTCGATCTGTGTTCTCTCGACGATCGAATGAATGTTCTGTTTTATAAATTGATACACTAATTTGGATTTATTTTGTTCGCTATACTCGAAACAGTGATTAAATTCAGTATTTAGTGGTTGGTTTTGATCGATTCCTTTGAATATCTATCGAATGAGAAAATTCTCCTTCTCGGTGTTCATTTCATGGCGATAAAACTTATCAGACCACTTCTCGGCTGTTAATGTAGCCTCTTTTGTGTAAGTTTTATTTCATCTCTGGACTTTTGCAGATTAGGACTGATTATAAAAAGAATAATCATTTATCTGTTAGCTTACGAGCAATTCAATCCTTGCACTATTTACTTTTACTTTACCACAAAACACCATCCATTCGTAACCCACCATTGTCAGCATTGACTAGAAAAGGCATTCATCACGAAAACATCGTTTACTATGAACGTTCGTCCCCTATGAATGGTAGTGCAACGCGCGAAATGGCTTCGTTCGTTCGGCTCTGGACAAAGCGCTGGACTGGATTGTATAGACGCTTGAAAAATGTAAGAAGTTCATTTGTGAAACTCATTCATTCACCAAAACGGCACAGCAGCAGCACCTCCTAGCGCAGCAGCCGAGTCTATCAGCCGGTCCCGCTGGTGCAATGATCATTCCCGGCATATTCTTCATCCAATCAAGTGTAAGGCCGGTAAGGCACCGGGTGCCCTAAGGGCACAGGAGACGAAAGCCAAACGAAGCGGAAGCAACAGCGGAAGAACAGAACAGTGTGAGAGAGAGAGAGAGAGCAAAGAAGTGGCTAGAATGTTAGATGTCTGGCCCAGGGTGCGCCGTGGAGTGCCAGCACCAGCTTGTAATCTTAACGAAGTAACCTACCAATGACCGGATTTGAGCGCACCGGCATCGGCACCGGCAGCGCATCAAAATTTGCCCAAGTCTCGTGGATGCCGTGGAATTCGCACGGAAGCGAAGCGGGAATTGAATTTCACCCTGATTCGCCATCCGCGTTCCGCTCGACACTGCTTCCGGGTGCAGACGGGGTGCGACGACGGTGGCTGTTCCGGGCTGGAACGTTCCGCTACTCCGGGTACTCCGCTACGGTATTGCGCATCGCGCGGTACTCGCGGTCCTGGATGTTGGATCGTTTTTTGATAGCATTGCAGTGAAATATTTAATACCACGCGGAACCGGAACACAGCGGGGAGCTAGGAACCTTCCAGGCGGTCCTGGCAGTCCTGGTGGCGGTGCTGCTGGTTCCTGGCTGCTTGTGGCCGGAATGTGCTGCTGATCCACTCGGCAGGTAAAGTGTCTGCTTTAAAAGAAAGAGAAGAGTGAACAGAAGGAAACGCTTCATCAAAGACAAACGTGTAGTCGAACGGGCCACGTTTTGCGGCAGTCTTTTCGGTCGGTGGGTGCATAAATGGCTCAGCATAATTTACGCGAAACTCGTGGGTGTTTCCGCTCGTTCGGTCGTTCGTTCGTTCGTTTGTTCGTTCGTTCGTTCGCTGCGGTGTCATCGTTCTTCCCGAAAACCGGGTGCGTGACAAGTGCGCTTTGGTTTGACGCATCGAAGCATCGGGTAGACTGTATAATCCCGACATCGTTGGGGCTGACGCTAGGATAATCCTTGCCAAAGACCGTATGAGCAAGATCATATAGACCTGGATGCCGAAAGCGAAGTCTAAAGACGTATCGACGCTATTCAGTGGATAATAATCGACGAATCAAGATGAAGCTCACTTCCTAAGCAAAACCTTAGTGATTGTTACCACATACTGGTCTCCTCCAACTCTTCGTAGCTTTGTATTCTGTCCCGCAGAGAGGTTAGCGTAGAAAGGGTTTCAGATCTCTGGAGATCAGTTTAGTCGATGAATTTCACCCACCGTCTGCAGCAAAGCGATTGGATTTGCAGAAATTCGAGACGAGATGCCGCGCCGTTTGCAAATGGCGGCGAGCTTTAAACACGTCTTAACCCACCAGTAAATCTCTCTCCGGGGATCGGGGATCAACATGAAAACCCCGTTTGGTCGGTCCGAGAATCATAAACCATCAAGAGATAAGCAGATTGTGTGTGTCTCTTCCCCCACGGCCAAGCAACAGTGATGGAACAGACTGCGCATTTCGGCTTCACTTGATGCTGCTGCTGCTGCTGCTGCTGCTGCTGCTCCGGCACGTGAAAGTATGTTTCGACCTGCGCCCGATCCCCAGTGCCACCGAACGTCCTGTCCTCTCCCTACCAAGGATAATGGATGGTCTTTGCTTTCGGTGCTGCTGCTGGCGCTGGTGCTGCCGTTCGGCCTGCAGCATCTCATGACGCGAGAGCTAAGCTTCGCTTCGAAGCTTCACTATCCTCCTTCTTCTCCTATCCTTCGCAGACGTACGGTGGCAGGGAGAGCAACAACTAAACACATGGAGCGCGGTCGCACGGAGCACACCATCCGGTGTTTGCGAGCTGGAAAATGTTTAAAACCAAGTGGCGGCCGCGGCCCGGCACCATCATGGCACAGATTGCAGTCTCTGTTGGAAGACAACAAACACCCCGGGTGCGGGGCTGAGAGCACGCGCTCGTGGTGGCCTGGCACACACACGGTCATCCCTTTCGTGGTGCAGATTTCGATGGTGCTCCGGCGTACGCCTCCCGGTGGGGTTGGGGTGGACAAATGCACGCTGCTTAATGCATAATCACATAATAAATTATTATAGAAGGAATATTTTTCATCTCTTATCTACTTAAAACGCGGGGAGTGGAGTGGCGCGGTGGGGAGTGGAGGACTTCTGGTCGCTTCTGGTGTGGCTCAGCGCTGTAGTGGTAGTGGTAGACTCCTTGATCGTGCCACCAAGCGATTCGTTGTCTAGGATTCATTGGAAGGAAAGGGAAACAGTAGAGCGGACAGCGGACGGTGCGTTCATTACTCGAGTGGCACTATCCTTGGCCACTCGGCCAGGCCAGACCAGGCCAGACCAGGGCCTCCTCACGGGCCATCTGAAAAGGGGAGCTCGAACTTCAAATAAAATAAAACCCCAAAAAGCAAGCTTCGGTCGGTTTGCAAGTTTTCGGGAAAATCAAGATCCCCCCTCCCCCTTCACCCTTCTCTCTGGCATGGGGCGTAAAATGGTGGCCACCAGCAGCGCTGCTCTTTTACAAAACTTGCAAACCCGAGACCCGAGGGCCACTCCGATGGCGCGATGGTGTTGGAGCGTTTTGTGATAAAAACTTTGTGTGGCACAGAACACACACACACAGTAACAGCGACAGCGACAGCAACAGCAACAACAACAACAACAACACGGGAACTAGCATTTTCCTAGCGTCCTCGAGGCCGCGGAAGTGGCGACGCTTCCGAGAATGAGTTTTCGTTTCCGGTTTCCGTGCGGTGCGCGCCTCCCCCGATACCTCCGTACCTCCTTGGGCAGATTAAAGGGGTTTTTGCGTTTTTTGGCCCTCACCCCACCCGCCCTTTTTCACCGGGAACGATGGGAAAACTTTTTAGGCCAAACGCAACCGGACGCGAGGCGAGCTAAAGGCGGACGTTCCTGGCCCCGGTTTCACCGTCCACCGACCACCGACGGTTCCGGTCCCCCCCGGGTTGGTACCGGAGGCCAAGCCAAGCTCGCCCACCACCAATGACAATGCGAGTGTTTTTGACAGCGAAAATAAAGTGTGACATTATTTATGCTGCGCCTTTATGCTACGAGCGGTAGAACGGGGCCATTTTCCAGCAGCAAGTGAGTGAATGGGGGCCACAAGCACGCGCGCACGTGTGTGTGTGAGAGAGAGAGAGAGGTTGTGAGAAGAGGGGGTAAGGGGGATTGGCGAATGAAATTAGTTTCGGTTGTTAATTAGGGGGTGATTTACGAGATAGTATTGCCGGTGGCCCTCTCCCCGGGTGTGGAGTGAGATGAAGTGTTGCGCATATTTCGGCCGCCGCACACATTAAGCGCAGGCACACACAGACACACACACCCACTGGCTTCCCCTCCGGTTCCAGTACCGACCGGATGATGGCCGTCATGGTCTGGTCCTTATGAGATTGGCAAACGCCCACGAGCTTCGAAACTCTCTCTCTCTCTCTGCGAGCAACGAGCATCGTTGGGTTTGTGGTTTTCTTTGTATTCTTTTGCTTCTTTTGTTCCCCTTCCTCTTCTTTCATTTATGAATACATTAGGATAGCAATGCGTGCTGATTAAGTCAAGGGTCGATGGGATGCCGCCGGAGTGAAGACGAGAGGCGGTTGCGGTTGCAGCACTTTGGAAAACAAAAAGGAAAGGCCCACACACACACACACACACACACACACACACACTCCACTATGCTGTGAGGGAGGTTAATTCATTATGTTGGCCCGCGATATCGCGACACCAGTACTCTCTCTCTCTCTCTAGCTCCTCTCTAGCTGCTCCTGTCATCGCCTAGACTTGGATGCTGATGCTGATGAGCAACGCGCTGCTATCCGCGGTAGATAAGCGTTTCGCGAGGGAAGGAAAACTTTCCGAAACGTGGAGGAGCCTTTAACGGCCAGGGAATAACGCACTTACACGCGGGGTGAAATGTCAAACACAAGCGTCATCAAACGGTAAGCCGTGAGGTGGTGTCAAACTTTCAAACTCGAAACCCCTCGAAGCCGCAGCCCCTGTTCGTGTGTTCCATGGTCCAGGACTCTGGAGAAGGATGATGCTTCATGATGATGATGATGGTTTTGCCGTTTTGCCCTGCCCCTGAGAGCCTGCCACGTTCGGTCCGGTGCGGGGTGCTTTAAAACTTGATCTAAGCAACCAAGTAGTACTCACCGTTGGGCTTTCCACGAGAAGACAACCGGCACCACAACACTAGCCTGCGCGCGCGCCCGCTCGCGTGTGTGTGTGTGTGTGTGTGTGTGTGTGTGTGTGTGTGTGTGTGTGTGTGTGTGTGTGTGTGTGTGTGTGTGTGTGTGTGTGTGTGTGTGTGTGTGTGTGTGTGTGTGTGGACGGTAAACCATTCCAGCGGACGCCGGACCAATTCCTGCCGCCAGGCCAAGTTGCTAACTCGATCAAAGTCACGTTCGCTCAGCGCAAACTTTGCGACAACGACGATCCGGCGACCGACCGACCGGGCCCAGGTTTGCCCGGTAGTGCGGCATGCGATGGCTGGTTCCGATATCGTCGCACATTTGAATACATCGGGTTAGGTGGTGGAAAACATTTGCCACGACCAGCACTGGCGTGGCCACCACGCCTCGCTACGCCGGCCACGGTTGGCACCACTGCTTTCAACGATTATCAGAGATCAACTCCCGCCAACCGACCGGCATCCGGAGGAGAACGGAGAACTTCAGGTCCGGGAGGGGGCGAAATGCGACTCCGGGAGGCAGGCAGGCGTGGGGCCAGAAATTGAACAACTTTTAATCCACTTGGCCCGGCTTTGCGCAGACTCGAAGTAATTTATGAGCTCACGCCCCACGCCGAACCGGTGGCCGGCGGCCGGCGGCGACAGGGACCCTTCAGCAAATCCGTCGTCCCAAACGCGCGGCTGCAGTTTGGTTTGGCCACGCTGGCGGAATCGGTTCGCTGGCGTGCTGACGTGCACCTGTCAACGGTGCGGCCCAAGTCATTGTCACTGTCATGGCTAATGGTCAGTCATTTGTGGTACGTTGCATATCGTAGCGTCTGCCCCCGGACAGGTTACATCGATATCGTGGTGCAATGATGATAGGAAGGTGCCATTGTGAGGTATTTGTTTTATCAGAAATTTCCTCCCGGGAAAACGGAGAAATCCAGCCCAGCATTGTTTTAGCGCCTCGTTTTGTTGGGGGAACATGGATGGATCCTCTCGGTGAACATAACAGCCGAACGTATTGTTTGCTATTTAACTGTAATGGAGCGTCATTTATCGTTCGTTTCTATGTGTTACACACGCACACATACCCAAACACACAGGGACATCTCACGAGCATTAATATGGGGATGTGACTTTCAACTTTCATTCCACGGCCATCACGGTCGGTGGGCAGTAGTAGCGCGGATGCTCGCGCTGGTCACTGATGCTGATGGAGCACATCCATCTCGGTTAGTAAATTGGTGTTTCAGCTAGCCGGAACCGGAGCAGGAGCTGGAGCCGAAGTAAAAGTTGTGAAGTAAAAGTTTCACCATTTGCTAAGTGCCAAGTGATGATTGGACGATGAATTGCGACGACTTTAAATTAATTTTACCCTCCCGTAGGGGTTTTCCCGCTTGTGGGGTGTAGATAGAAATGTAATCGACCCGTTTGGGAGGATGCAACTGGTCGGCGTCGTAATTTGGGAATAATTTGGAGAGGGAAAGTTCATGCCATGGGGAAATGTAGCATATCAGCTATTCCATGGAAACAAAGGGCCGGGGGAAATGAAATTGATTTAACCATTTTCTAGCAAAGAAGTTCAGTGACATGCGAATTGCCCTTGAGGTGATTCTCTCGTGGTTTTCGCCAAATATAAAACTTTTCCCAATTATCTTGACAGGAAAACAGCCAATCATTCACTCAGTTGCTTCTCCGTATGGTTCGTCTAGACAATCCCACCATATTTATTTCTATTTTTGGTGTCGCAACTAACATTAGCAACGACTCCTACTTTGGAAACTAATCCTCTTAAAATAGAATTCACGATAGATTGCATAAGATACCCTCCATAACATAATAACTGTAGACTGCAAACAATACTAAATCAATTGCTCATAGCAAATGTACTACATCTTCCAAATCCTCTCTTTAGAATATGTATGTTTTTGATGTAGTATCATTACTATTGAATGCTCCCTGCTAACTGCTCACTATCGGAAGTCACAGACCCTTTCATTGAGATGCATGTTGATATAATCAATCAATATTGCCCGAAATTGTTGAATGAACAGTAACTGATACCATTACCTTTCGGTAAGCAAATAATGAGCCAACGACGATGAGACTTATTGTGAAAGTTTTACAACCGACGTACCAATTTGCTCGCATTTGCCACTGGCACACACACACAAATTTGGTCCAAGGTTTGTTGCTATTAGTTTCGTAGTCCGGCGTTTTTCATAAACTACTTCCTGCTGCTGCTGCTGCTTCTGCTGATGGTCGTGGAAATCCGGTAGCTTCGTACCTTGGTCTGACAAAGTATTCAATCGGATAAGCGCAGCTTCCAAATCACATTCCACATCGGTAGCCCGGGCTGGCGGCTTGTGCAGTCGGTATTTGGCTTGGTGTGTTAGTCCGATTTCTCAACCCCCACCCCCTCGCCCCGCCCGGAACCGGAACTGTCCGGTACAATTTATCCAACTAATCGCATTACTCAAGAGTGAAAGAGGGGAAGTACCGGGTACCACCCAGCCCCCCACTGGCTCTTTGGTGCAGAACAATACATCCGGGGGTACATCTCGGGGCGCCCGAGCTTCAGACGCCGGAGCCGGATAGTGCAGCCCGAGGTTGATAACAGTCGAACCATGGTTTCTGTGGCGCTCACAGCAACACATCCCACAGCAAACCGAAACACTATCTTATTATGGGTGGCATCAGCTCCACTCTCCCTCCTCCCGCTCCATCATCATCCCTCAGTTCCTCTCGAGTCCCTCGAGTCCGTTTGGAGACACACTGCGAGCGAGCGAGAGACAGCGAGAGAGAGTGAGCGAGAGCAAGCGTAGCAAAAAAAACCACAAATCGTTTGTTGTGTTTTCGAAGTCAAGGTTCCGTGTCCTTCACCAGGACACCGACCACCCACCATTCCTTGCACCGCTGCCACTGCAAAGGAAGTCAAGGATACGCAATAAATTAACGAATTTTCCGGTCGATTGGTCTGGTTAGTTTGAAAGCGGTTCGGATGGTTCCGAGCCCCGGGCTCCGAGTGCAGCGCCTCCCTTCGGATCCTTAATCAAACCCTCCTACTCTGGTGTGATTGTGGCTTTCAGTGCCGGGTGGGTGTGCTTCCGGTGTCGGATTTTAAAAGTATTAAAACTCATTCCATTATTATCGATGCTAAGCTTCGGGGTCGGTCGGATCAGGGTTTTCCCTTGTTTGACCGAAGGCCGCAAACCACAGTCTCAATAGCTAAATGTGTTCGCTACGTGCGCTTAATGTGCGTCTAGAAAGGATGCTAAATTAGCTGCTTTACGGACACGGACACGAACGGAACGCTGTAATAGATACATTTGAACTTTACAAAACTTGACGCATAATAAGCGCAACCGAAACAATGGGATGAGGAAGGCTTACCCGAAGCTTAACACGCTGTTCTACAACATCAAACAGGAGCCCTGGGCGGCGATGGTCACGTTGTCCGATTGGCGGTGATTTAGCAAAACGGGTAACATCCATTTCAAACGGAGGGCATGGCCTCCTGCGCCCCGGACTCTATCAAGCAGAACCGCCCCGTTCGAGACCAAAAATGAACTTTCTTTCCCCGTTCCAGTTCTCAACCGGAAACCAGAAACGCCTAGACGCGCCCTGGGTGTGCCGGTCCCATGGTCCGTTATGTTGCAACCGTTCGATTCGATTATTGCGGGTTGTAGCATGTAAAAGTTTGGTCCGGTGAGTCGCCGGCACCGGGTTCTGGTACACTGGTAGATGGTGGCAGTGACGATGGTGGTGACGAGGCCGCTGCAAACCAATCGAGCGAGCCAATGTTTCCGGCTCGGTGTGCTCGATGAACTCCCCGTTTGAAAGGAGAAAGGGGAGACCGTCTGCCGGTTCAGTGAGCTGCAACTAAAACAAAGCCCATAGCTCGATGTAGTGTGGCCGGTGGAGTGGCTCTCGATGGTACGTTCGCTTGGCCTCGTCGATGAGGTCAGCAATCACCCCCCACAGGGGAGAGATGTTGTGAACCCTTTGCGTGGATTGCTCTCTCTGTTTAAATGGGTTACGTGGTGGGTGGAAAACTGTTAAAACGATGAACACGCTTTGGTCCAGCGGGTTCCGCTAGTTCTTGCGCGGTCGTTGGCTCGTTAGCGTTTTAATTGTGGCACCTCATTGTACCGCGTGGGTTGCGATACCGATTCTTTACATGCAACAGTTGGTTCAAATGGTGAGTTCTATGCAACCCACCCCCAGATGACCGATCACCAGTCAACGGGCAAACCAACAGCACGAAGTAGCGCAGGGCATCGAGCATAATTTCGTTTCCGTGTTTTTTTTTTCAATGTTGGGGTCAACCCACACCACAAGTACACCGCATGCATGTAGCCAAAGAGAACAATGCTAATGGTAAAACCGTTGGGGTTGGAAATCATAATCCTGCCTCGAGCACTGGCCCGAGTGGAGCGAGTATGCGGTCGTTATGTTGTACCAGAGGGAGGCTCGTACCATCGAGCAGCTTACTGTTTAATCCTTCGCGACGGTACCGATGTGAAGGACTCTCCCCCAGGAGCAGGTCTACGGAGAGTTTAGATTCATTTAAAACGGATTAAAGAAAACTTCCTCCTCGTCTGTGGCGGTGGTTGTGTTGGAGTGCGCCAGCCTAGTGCTGCGCCCAGGACGATGCCGTGTGCGTGCACTCCGGTTCGCCTACTCCGAACTCACGTGCCGGCAGCAGTTTAATGAGATGGTTTCATTATCGCATCCTGCTCGGCGCCGCACGGTTCCATGGTCATTATTTTGAAACGGTCACGGCGCCATTCAGAATCACGCTTTTAATGATGATGATGATGATAATGACGCAGGGATGGAGCCAGCAGAAAAGGGAGAACTGTTCAATTAAAAAGCTTTGATACGTGGTATAGAACCAGCAGAAAAGGGAGAACTGTTCAATTAAAAAGCTTTGATACGAGAAAACAGGGAATTAGTAAAGGGAAGAAACTTAAGACAAGACAAAAGGCATTCGTCGCTTTTCTCGCTTTAACTCGCTTGTTCGCTAATTAAAAAGCCTTTTAGAACGTGCGCGCACAAGCAACATGCTCCAAGTGGACCTTTCATTATTAATCAATGGTAATGGAAGGATTGCGCAGCGATATGCAAAACTACCGGGGCTTTGTTGGAACTTGGCGGACGATGTAAACGGGTACCGTCGCTGTGGTAGAGCGACGGTGAGCCGCTTCGATTGATTAGCTCCAGCGCTAGTGGTTGCTGCGTAATTGGCCAAAGCAGCGACGAAGCTGCGATGGTAAAAGTTTTATAAATACGCAATCAGGCGTACGGCCAGCTCAGCATTTGTTTCAGCTCTTTGACGAAGCCGAGCGCCCCTCGGGAATGATCAAAGGAAAAGAGGAGAGTTCTGAAAGAAGTGCTGGCCATTTGTCATGCTTTTACCTCAACGTCAATGGGTATGCTCGGTAAGTCTCTGGTAGCATAACTGGCACCGCACAGAACGTGAGACAAAGTAAAAGTTAATGGCAGAAAATGGAGAAAAAAGGGAAAGTTTTTAATTATCCCCGTATTAAAGATGCATTTCGTCCGTCGGTTTCGTCCGTTTTCGGCCTCGAAGAACGCTTTGCTGGTTCTGTAATGGGATGCATCACACAGGAAAAGGCCAGCCCACCACAGGGCAGACGGACAGAAACCGCGAAGGCAGCGAAAGGAAAACGAAACGGAGCGAAGGAAAATCTAACAACAATGCTCGTTCCAAGGCCGTTCTTGGTTCTTGGACCGCCGGCCAGTGTGGAGCCGGAGCCATTTGTTGCATGCTCATGCTGAACAAGACAGCTCGAAGGAGCCTCACTTGGTGTGCATTTGTTGTTGGCTCGATCGCTCGATACACACATTCACGCTCACACTCACACACACACACACACACAGAGTTTCATCATCATGGTGAACCGGAATTTTGCTAAGCTGTTCCTTGAACCGGATACGGGGTGAATTGTTCTTGGGGATTGAAGGCCTCCCTTCCCTTGGTCCCTAGGTATTGGGACTCGAAACTCAAGTACCCTAGTGTCCACCACGTGTGTGTGTATATGTGTGTGTAAGGATGGACCGACCGGCGGCGTTATGTAGCTGGCATGTGAGAACGGCTTTTACGGTGGGCCGGTAACTGTCTAGTGGTCCGTCGCACAAGGACGGTGAAGCTGGTGAAGACATATGAAGAGATTGCAACAAGAGAGAAAGAGAGAGGAAACAGCATTTCACAAAAAGCGAACAAAACGAGCTGGAGCGGCCACTAGAACGAAACCATTAAATGCGGATGATAAACGAAAGTTAAACAAAGGACTTAAAACTTTGCCCATAGGGCACGGACGGCGGAACGGAGCGTAAAGATGAAGGCAGCTTTTAAGCTTTCGCTGCCCGATATGGACCCCTGGTAGGGGCCGCCATAGCGAACAGGCATCCAGTGTCTTTTCCCCTTCTCACGTCCAGCACCAAAGCCCCTTTTCGACGGGCACAATTTGTCCTTTCTCCACTGATCCCGCTTTCTCACGGTGGTCTCGCTGTGCTGCTGGTGCTTTTGTAGCCAAGGAGTTTGCAATTTGATTTTAAGCTTTCCGTCCGTCCGCGGCCCTCACTCAGCACCATCGCTTGGCATCAATGGCCGCACACCGAAATTGAATCAAGTAATATTCGATTCGATTTATAGCGTACGACTGGCGCATTCCGGCGGCGACCCAGCGCTAGCCGGAAGGGAACGGGCCACACGCTGCCGGTGGTGGTGATGCTCAACCTTTCTGAGCTCTCCCGACAATCCCGGGGAACGCCGTCTTAGTGGGGCGCTGGTTCGTGTGTTTCTTTCCGCTTTAAACGTCTTATTGGCGTTTGCGCTGCGGTTCGAGTAGAGATTTGCTGAAAATGGCCGGATAGGAGGTTCGAGTGTGTTTGGCGTACGGATTGCGGAACCAAGGTGGATGGTTTGGGGGGGAACTAGTAGGAGTACTTGATGCGTTGCGTTGGCATTCCTCTGGCACTCTCTGGCTCTGGTTAGGGTCTAAGCCAGCGCAAGTCACTGTAATGCTGTGCTTCGGTAATAACGATAAAGGATGGAATTAAGGGAGCCCTCTTTTAAGGGCCTATGCTGAGCAATCGGTTAGCAATTCCTTTTGAGATGCACTATGCAGCTATGAAGGATACATATACCAAGCGTAATTGGAGTTTCAGTGTCTTATCTGAAGTGAATCAAATGGTTTTGAAGCGTAATGCCTGAAGTACACTGTCTACGGTGTGATGTGCCGATGGAATGAGACATAAATCGTGAAGCGTGAATAACGATAGAATCGCTGAGATGATGGCAAATAGTTTTCTCGCATCAAACATTATTCCTACAGTCTTGCGAGTGCATTGAGAGATCGCCCTGAGATCAAGACTAATATTAACAAGACCCATACTGGCAACCTTTCGCGCTCTATCTCATCGTTTACTTCCGAAGTGAACTGTAGGTTTATTCGAGTTCGAAATTGTAGTGCTTTGGTCAGCAAATCCGGATCTTTTAGCTGATTATAGTCGACTTATGTACACTACGAAAGCGCTGGGCATGTTTGAAGGTACGTTTTTTCTCCCTTTTGTAAATTTCTTACTCCCAAGCCCGAGAGAGATTTGGTTAGTCATTCCACTTGGCCAATAAATCAGCAATTAACAGTCCAACCATCTTCGGCTTCGGTTAATGTGTTTCCGAGCGAAAACATTAGAACATGTTTCTCACATTACCGTTCCCTCGGTGGTAAGGGATTTGCATTTTTCTCTTGTGAGATTACAGCTAGCATTAACCAAAAAAGCTAACATCGTAGTTAATACATTCCAAGACCGACTACAGAAACATGGCGCTGCCAACTTCACTGCCACTGGTCTAGGCATTGTCTCAAACTAACACACCCAAGAAAGGACCCAAGAAAGGAGGAGCGCTTCGAAAAGTAACAACAAACCTTCCGCCCCTGGAGTGTAATTGGGTGTTTGTCCCCTTCGGAGCTTGTAGAAGAACATGCATATACATCGCGTCCCGCGTCTTGCGAAGGGAGCATGTTTTCGTTCTTCGATGCTACGTGACCGGCGTCGCTGCACCGGTGTGCAAGGACACGGGTGGCGCATAAATTGTTTGGACAGAAAATCTTGGCTGCTAAAGGAGCGACGACATGGAATAATAAATTTTACACCGTGGACTCCGCTCGCTACCTTCCAGACCAGAGTACATGTTTCGTCTTCAGGAATCACAGGATGACACCAGAAGAGGGAGGAGAGGAGAGAGAGAGAGAGCGGCACTGGCGCTTCGCTCACACAGGTGGCCAGCAGCGGGCTGTCCACCAACACCACCACCACCGGTAATTGGCTACGCCGCAGCTGGCCAAACACAACGTTGTCGCGGTTGTTGTGACGCAGACGCTGTGAAAGGGGTGAGAAAAAGGGAACATCAAATTTCATTTGCTCACCCCAGGCCTCCCCAGTGGGGGTGCCCTCCAGGACCACCCAGCGTAACATATGCCATATGTCATCGCCAGCCCAGCGACTGCCTAATGGCGTTAGGGTGCAGTGAAGTCACGGTGCCAGCGGCAAACGGCCTTTTCCGGCCTGTGTTTCAACCCTCATCCCCCGAGGGGGGGAGCACAAACACACACCCCTCAAGGTGGACTTTACGGAGGCATCGTCTTGCGTCTGGTGCGTCTTCTAGGCTAGATTTCCCTCGACGCTCATCAATACATAGAGCGTCCCTACAGGTAGGTGGTTGGACTATTGTGAGCAAAGGAGCGAAGGAACTCGAGCAGCTCCTCTGCAGGGGTACCTTTTACGCTGCATACGAAAGGACCGACTGCAACATGCCATGGTACCGTCATTGGCATGTGTGTGTGTGTATAGGATTATGTATGCTTGCCAACTTACCAAACCACCACCACCACCACCAGCGAGATGCTCCATAAGGCACCTTGTTGACTTTAGGACAAGGAGGTGGTGAAGCTAGGAGCTATTTGCACCCCCTCCGTCCTTCCATCCCTTCTTTAGTCTTCATAGCACAACGAGTGCGTGTGTCTGTGTGTGACCGCAGTTGCATGATAGCTACCACTATCATTGGCAAAGTTTTCGCAGCCACCTTTCGGAAGCTCTCGACCACGTGCTCAACGACGACTACGACGACGACTACGACGACGTAGGGTGGCAAATCTGATCAAACTTTCAAGTGCCGAGTGTGTGTGTGTGTGTGAGAGAGAGAGACAAGGAGAGCGAGTTGGCGGAGAGAAATTTGTAGTATGTGCAAATAGCTTTACCACTCTTTGCGGCAATCCACCACTAGCACCCTCGTCCCCGCTCCTGTCCTGTCCACCCTTCTCGGTGTCCTCTTGTTGGATGATTCAAGCGCTTTCGGTGCGCTCCCACCCTATACCCACCTCCCGCGTGGCAAGCTCATTAGATGCTACCGGTGGAGCTCTAGTGAAGTGGCACCATCGCGTGAAATGGTTGCCGAAAAGTTGTTCACACCGTTCAGTGCCCGCGTTTTCCGAGCAAGGCGTGATCCATCCCAAAGGTGTGGCTGTGTGTGTACGGGGCGTGTGGTACCTGTGCATATGTAAGTGTTTCCCGTCGTCCCCATTATGCATTCCAACCGTGCGAGTGGTTTTTTTTTGTGCCCACGTGGAAGGCAGTTGCAGTTTGTTGCCGCAAAATTGCTCGGGGAAATGGGACATCGCCACAATCACGGCGCTCTCCATACCCCCGGCCGCACACCGGTACACGAGGGTTGATTTTTGCCCTTTTCCGGTAGCCCAGCTTCTCTCCCCCCCCCCACCCTCTCGCAGAACGCACTACTAACGAACGAACGGAAGGGAAAAAGTTGAAAACCGACTGGCCACCCTGTATGCAGCTGATGAAACGGGAAACTTACTTTCGGGATGCAGTCGGGGTGTAGTGGTGGTGGCAGGCGGGGTGGGGGGAGTTAGTCAGATGAGATGAAAGTTTATCTACCACCTATCTGGACCACTGTTCTGGTGGTGATTCGGTTGAAAAATGTTGTCAAAAAAAAAGAGAAGGAGAAGAGACAGAGACAGAGAAGAAGCTTAATCAAAATCAGGGAGTGACTTGCCCCAGTAAAGACATGATAGGGATGAAGGATCCTGCAGCAATCCACGTACGTTAAGGCGTTGCTGCACGGTGCACAGTGAATGGTTCGAAAGGTGAACGACACTAACCTATATCATCGCATATTTGCGTTTTAAATGAAAGCATTCAATCGTGAAGCGCTTAAGCGTGATTTTAAGCATGAGAAGGCAAAGTATGATTATGCTAAGAATATGTAATTCAGAGGCAACTTCTGCACACAAAACCCCTTTTCGAGAGAGCTGTTGAGCGAGCGGCTTGTGCTGTTTTATTTGAAAACAGCAAACGTTTCAATCATCGGGATGATTAAATTTTCAGCCAGAAAAGTCATTGTGCTAGGAACTCCCAATAGTAGGTTGCTGATGCACCACTTCTTGAGTGCAAGGGAAATGCATTATCCTCCAGTTCGAGATTCCAATTTCTTCCAAGGAGCCAGCACGATGAATTAGGTTATTGGAATCTAATGTAAATAAATGGGAAGCTATGATCAGAGGACTTCGAACGTGGTTCCAGCTTTCACTGTTTACAAATCCGTTGCTCCGTAACGGAACGATGTGAACTGCAGCCTTCTCCGTGGTCCTTTTCTTCGGTCAGCCGGCGTTGCCCATTGCTATCAGTGCAGATAATTGCGCTATCATGCAGCAAGAACACAACTGCACCGCAAGGCGTATTCAATCGACTAATTGATTTATGAAAATCGTTGCCACATTGACTTCTGTACTGTGCCGAGTTTTATAAATGCCACTCCACCTACTCCGTTCTCCCTCCCTGTCGTAGCGAACTCCTTCCTCCTTGCACATTGCATACTGCAACACTTCGCAGAACTGATCGCTCTAATTGACATGCAGAGTGCGTCGCTCGTCATCATCATTGCTTGCTCCGTCGGCTCTCAGGCGCTAACAGTGACAGACGGCATATCGCTATTGCGGTCGCTCCATTCCTTGCCGCATGACGTGCCGCATGAATATGCAAAACCGGCTGCAAAACCCGGGGTCTCTGCTCTGAACATTGAATGAACATTTTCAGTTGATCACTTCATTTGTTTAGTAACTGGTCGACGGTCGGTCGACCGTTTGTTAGACTCCCGGAGCCACTCGACCTCTGCTTAATGGGCGTGATGGGATGGATCACTCACTGTTGGTTTGGGGCTGGCGGTTGGTCCTGTTTGCTCTCAATCTGCTTTGCTAGACCGGTCCCGGTCACCGGCGAGGTCCAGTGTTTCTCGAGAATAGACCATCCACCAGGCCGAGTTCCGCGTGAAACCGAAGGATTGCAGGTTTCACCGTGAAATCGCCAAGAAACCATAACCAGAGCAACCATCTGCCTGCAGGGGCAACAGTAGTGTAGGTAAGGGAGTCACCGGACACCACCACACTCTCTGGCCAGCGTCTGACACTAAAACCGTAATTTGCTTAAGCTTAAACGGATTAATTCATAAACAACACTACGATGTTGGCTCTTTCGTCCCCCTGCTGCTGCTGCTGCTGCTGGCAGGCCGCTCTTGTTGACCTGGTTGACCGATGATAATGATGACGATGACGATGATGATGATGATGATGATGATTCGTTACGATAGGAGAGTGTACCATGCCGTACAGTACAGTTGCCGTTCTGGGCGGTTTAATTCGATTGTCAGCAATCGGCGCCCGGTCTAGTGTGTCCACCGGCCATGTCCGGCCCCAAAGTGATGGGGCGTCAAGATGGTTGCCTGCTAACGGGTAGCAACTAAATCCATCCAATCCACCACCAACACCACCACCACCACCACCACCACCATTAGGACATAATGCTCGCTTTGCTTCCTTGACACTTTGGCAAATTTTCAAACCATTTCCTCGTAAGCGAAACCGGAATACCGGTGTCGGAACGGCGAGTGCTGCTGCAACATCGTTTTGCTGTCGAGTGAACGGTATGATGGGTGTGCCGGAAGCGAAAAATGGTGATTCAATTACAAGGTGCAGCATAAATGCCACAGGGAGTGGCTCTGTGTGTGTGTGTGTGTGTGTGAGCATTATGCTGCTCGCATGGACCGATTACCTCGTCAGGTGGCGTCGAGGACCGATGGCGATGATTTGTAATTAACTCTGTCAGTCTTGCCTTTTTATGTTTGCTGTCTGTCGGAGCTTGTCACCCGGTGTTTGGCGGATTTGGGGAAGGAAATTGATAAATTACTGTGAATAATAGGGTTTCACCTGGTTTCACGCATTTTTGCTCTTTGGGTCCCCAGGGCCGAAACCAGTTGCTTCTTCGCCCCCCCGGGGGGGTTTCACCGATTTAATTGAAGCATTAAAAGTTTCTGCTCGAAAAGTCGTTCGAAAGAACCATCACTCAGCTAAAGCAGGGCGCAGTGATTAGCCGACCGGGATACCTTTTTTCCATCATAGCCCGTTATCGCGTTGAGTTTCGTCGTTAGATTTATGCCGGGACCCGATGGCCTAGCGCAGTGATAGAGCGGTAAGTATCTGTCGGGCTCATATTCTCGTAATTAGTTTCAGCGCTTCCCATTTACTGGACGAAACATTGATGTTTGATTTAAAATTTTTGACCCCTTTAGGAACTTGGCAATTCTTTTGATGGTTCCTTTTAAATCTTCGGTATTTTGTTGAGCTAATTAATTTACCCTGTATTTTAAATTCTTTGTTTAGTTGGTTGAACACTGGTCCACCTTCCTTATAGATTGCAATACTATAGAAGTAGTATTTTAAACTTAGATTGTACCACTTCTTGGCTATTTGTCAAAAACTTGCATTATTCGATTGCAAATAAATGTTAAGAATCAGTGTAAAGAAATAAAAAAAATCATCAGTATCGAGTAAATTCAAATTAGTATCATCGTATGGCAGGTAAAGGCTTCGGACAACACTATTCTCATATGGATTTCGTGGTTTAATCAATATTGATTAAGTAATGTATTTGTTTATTTATTATTTATGAAGAGAGTTTTGGTTGTCCAGTGGATTCAAAAATGCTTGTTTAAACGATTTGTAAATTTGTAAAACTATTTAAATATATGAATAAAATAATACAATAATATTTTACGCTGAACTAATACACAATGGAATATTCAATCCCACTAAACTCAATTCGAATGCATTCACTTTGTCAGAATTGAGCTAACTAATACCTCTCGGTGGTGTTATAAATTCGCAAAATAAACACATTACGGCTGTTGGTACAGATCAACGCCAGAGTCGGAGAACAACAGCAGGGCAGGCGAGATTCGCTGGAACTTGTTCTTGTGTCGGCCGCCTACATCATGACAGTTATTACACACGATCGCGCTCATCACCCCTCCCGGACGACCGGACAGCACCGTTGTTGTTGATGCAGCATTCACGCAGCAATGGCAACACGAGCCCCGACGAATAAAGCGTAAAGTGCTTCCCTCCTCGACCGCATAATGTGCAGTATTGTTGTTGGAGCTCCTGCTCCTGCTCGAGCTCTTGCTGCTGCTGCCGCTGCAGCTGATGATGATGATGATGAAGCCGAGAAAATGATAATGAATCGGTGATCGTGCGTGATAGGTGCTGTGCCGTTGCCCGGGAGCGATTTACAACACAATTTACAATTGGTCTGCCTGACTGATGTTGCTGCAACCAACCATCCTTTGCTCATCAGTGGATTGGCTTCATTCCGGTGCAAGCTGTAAACTGTATCGTCCATCCGAAAACCGAAGCATACGGCGCCCGGTGTGTCGGCGTCTACAGGCCAAGCCGTCCGTCCGACAGGCGTCACGATGATGATGATGATGACGGGCGGCATCAGATGTCGGCCTGCAACCACGCGGCCAGTCCGATGGTCAGTTGCTGGAATGACAGGGGCCTCTTGCAAAGTGCAAGAGCGACACAGTGGCACCCATAATGGGTGTCCGAATTATTATCATGCTGCATCATTGTTCGTCGCAACGGAACGGTTTCGCAAAAGGGTCGCTTATGTTTGTGTGGCATCGCACTCTACCTCTCTCTCGCTCTATCTGCCTGTCTCTCTCTCTCTCTCTTTATGTCTAGCTTGCCGAATAGGAAAGGACTTCACCGTTGCATCGTCGTGCATCGAACGATCCGGGAAAGCAGCTTAATTGGGCCATGCATTCCATGAAACCGTCCACACTGGCACACTGGTTTTTCATAGCCACGTACACACACACGTTACATTGTTGTCAGCAGCAGCAGCAGCAGCAACCGTTTTGGCACGAACTATAACGATGCGCAGTGCAATGGGGCGCTATAGCAACATATTTTCTCACCCTCGAATGGCCTTGATCTTCACCTTCGGTGCCACATCGTTGCATCACACCTAAACGGCGACACTAATACCGATCGTAACCAGGCGCAGAACGATAGCCTTGCGGTAACACACATACACACACACACACACACACACACACACACACACCCACACACACATCCTCTGCTACGTTGCTCACCCCTCGGGTCCATTCCGACTTTCGGGGGGTTGGTTTGATAAATGATTTTTATTGGAAATTATGTTTTACAACCTTTTTCCGGCTAGAGTCGGTCGTGCGACCCACGGCGGGCTCGAGATATCCTCGGGCCCCTGGGGACGTCCAAGCCGAGCGAGCGACCGAGGGAGGGAGGAGTCTTAAGGAAAGTAACGGAACGGCTCCGAGCGGGCTGGATTTATGTTCTAGCGAAGTGTGAATGCTGCCAAGCGTGATTTTACGCCCCCATTCTTGGTTTTTCTTTTCTTTTCTTTTTCTATTTCTTTTTGAATAAAATACGTTACGTTGAAACGTTGGAACGCTCCGGTTTGACTCCGTTCGAGTGGGTTGTCGGCAAACGGTACCAATCAATCATCGGCACTAGAAACCGACGATGCTCGATGGTGCTGCGGTGTGGTTTGTTGTAAGAAATATTAAAATGTTAACCCAGCTCCTCGTCCCACCAGCACCAATCGGCCCGTATCTGTAAGCACAAAGGGTTGGCGGCTACAATATTGCACCGGAAAAAAAACTCTCGGATCGATCCATCTTTTTGAATTACCCCATGGCCAGCACGCGTGTGCATTTCTTGTAAAACATGTTGCTTACGGATTAGCTATGATGGTGATTGAGCAAGCGCAATTCTCGTAAAGTTGCCCCCCAGCCACGAAGAGCAACACCACCACCGTAACCACCCTCGAGTGGCCAGTAATGGGCGTTTGATGAAGGGGAGCCCTTTTGGGGAATTTGCTTAATTTTCGATTAACATACTGCGCTCATCACCGCTCCGAGGCATCAGTCACCTACTCACACACACACACACACACACACACACACACACACACAGAGTGTGTTTGTGGCCATACGCTGCATGCATCCAGCCCACCATTCGCCAGCAAGCGGCGTCGAAGGGCTCTTTATGAGTTTATCATGGGCAGGCAGGCGATTGAAGAGATTTTTATATCGCTAAACAGTGAAGGCATGTGTCTGGCCGGAGTGGATGTAAGGTGGGACCGGAGGAAAGGGGTTGATGTGGCTGTAAAGGGCACACTCGTTGCACGCCGTCGCTTGCGCCGCTTGCTGACTGCCACACTGGAATCGATTTATTGGCAACCGGTTGTGGCCGATGATTGATGATTGCTGGGAGGGGGCGGGCAGGATTTAAAAAGCGTTCAATCAAAATGGCCAACAGCCCGCGGGCATCGTTGGCTGGAACTTTATTAGGCGTTTGCTGTGCTGCGGGGCCACAGACTGTGCCGGATCGTGGTGCTGGTGCTCCAAAGGATCTGGCGGCTAAAAGTAAGGATGGGAATAAATAGTTTCATAATACTTTTTTGTATTTTTTTTTGCAATGTGCTGCAGTTGCACACATTTTGCTTAGTTCTTTAACTGATAGCCAGTTTCTGTATTTTTAATGCTGCGGAACTTATGCGACTTTGTGGTCGAAATCAATGAAATCTTTTGGATCATGATTTATTTATTAGGTTTTTTTTATTAACAGTTATTTGACACTACAAGCGTTTGGATCAGCGATAGCACTGCGAGCGTTCGACGACATACGACGAAGAAGTGTAACGGAGTTAAGTTGCTGTTGATTTTAAAATCATTCCTTCATCAGTCCATCACTACCGATACGTTAGAAATTGAATAAACCTCGTCAAGCGTTTCCGTTCATCAGATATTTTCAAACCGATTCTCAGACATACTCTTTGGCGATGGACCTACCATGTTGGATCTCCTGTATGCAACAACCTGTGCTCGAGATGTCTGGGTAGCTTTCGAGGTTAATGAACTACCCCTTCATTACGATGTCTACAGGTTAGTAGGATGAAAATGAGAAACGGAAACAAGCACTTACACATTCAGCACTTACCTTCAACTCGATGATCAAAGAGGATTAAGAAGTCCAATCCCTTCGCCAAACTATTTCGCGAGACTCTCGATGACTCTCGTGCAACGTTACAACATTGAATTACGCTTCCGGCTGGATCGTGATCGTATTAACGTCCCCCGGACGCTGAGGCAACACGATTAACGGGCTGGAATGCATCGCTGCTACATCCGCACTTCTCCGTATGGAGCTTGGCCTTTTTTTCGATTAGCTCCCACCCTCCCCAACTGTACACTCTCTACCTGCTACCGCATTGTTGCAGCGTGACGCCAACACAACGGCGTCTCATCTGGAACGCATGCATGGCCTCGCATTTTACCTCACCTATTATTCCTGCTACATGCCTTTTCCAACCGTCCCTGGTGGCATGCAGTGATGCGGTGCACCTAGCAGTGCACGCCGTTACGCCGTGGTGCGATGTTTTTGTATGCACAGATGATTCGCTTTCCGGTTTGTTGGCACAAAATGAATGAAGCAAGCGCAAATATGGGAAGGGCGCTCCGGATAAGAGGAAGAGAGGATTTCCCGTTCAGCAAACCATCGGAAGTAACATCCAACGCCACCGACACAAGCGCGTCAGCAGCGAACGATCGAAGTGGAGCAATAGCCGTTGCAGCAGAAAAAAAGGGACAGAAGAGAAGAGCGAGAGAAAAAAAAAACCCAAAACCGTGCAGAACTGCACTTCGTGTGGAAAAGGGGGGGGGGGGAGAGGTGGGGGAAAATCCTCCCTAGCGTTTAGCAATTTTCCCGTTCAGTGATCGCAGCGCACTGATCCCGCCGGCCTGGAGTGAGCTGTCGAGATCGGGTTCGGTTCGGTCCGGTTCGATTCGCCGATCTGTAGGGTTCTTTGCGGAAGAAAGCAATCAAGACGATGATTTTCCAGAGCGACAATCCATGAAAAACGAGACCACGCTTCCAGACGACCCCTTTACGGGGGGGAGGGTTGAACTTGATGAGCATTTACGGTGAAGGATGGAATCGGGATACCGAAAAAGGGAGCAAAGTAGTAATTCGATGGAGAGGGACAAAAAAAAAAACACTGGCGGGACGAATGCACGTCGCAAATGGTGTCACCTCTTCAGTGATTCATGTGCCATTTGCCAAGGGGATTGGCAGCAGCAGTCGGTCCGAGGCTGGACCGATTTTGCAGGCTGCTGCTGAATCGATTCGAGCGAAACGGAAAGATGCACCCCGGAACCACTGGCAGTAGTGTCCCGAGACAGTGCTCACCGTGCATTTGGCTAACGAGGAAGGATGCAACTGGCGTGCGTGTGTCCGTCCGTCCGTCCGTCCGTACGTTGTCGTCGGTTTAGTCGTCGTCATCATCACCACTGTCGTCTGTGTTCTGGACTGCCAATCCTCATTTCACCCTTCTCTCACAGCCCATCGCAACACACACACACACACACACACATATACTTTGCCTTTGTTCGAGCATCGCTATTTCCTCTTCATCGATCTGTCTTTCGGGCAATCCACAACCTCGTTGCGAGCAGTAGGCGATGTTCTATGGTTCTGTGGTCGTCTTTGGTGTACGTTAAATAGATGAGAGAAAGAGAGAGTCAGAGAAAAAAATTGAACAGGCATTTTCAGGCTTCAGCTTCGATTCCTGCCCATATCATGATGATTCGCCAAAGACGCCAGAAGCCCACATTGGGAGCCTAGAGGGATTTTATTTGTTCACGCACACATGTGTTTGTGTGTAGCTGTGTGTCACCGTAGCGGCGGCTGCTTTGGGGTTTTAAGCGACAACATTCTGTGGGTGGCCCACCATTTGCTCTTTGACATTTGTACTAGCTCTTTTTTTTTCTCTCTCTCTCTCTCTCTCTCTCTCTCTCTTTCTATCTCTCTCTTTTTCAGACTTTCTCGCACTTGCTCGTTCGCTTTCTTGTCTGTTTGGATGCATCGTTTGCTGAGATCCTTTCCTTTCCGGAATATTTATTTTGTGTGCACTTCGATGCATAGCGTTGTCATCGGTCGATACTCAAAGCAAACATGATCCATTGATTCCCGTTCTTATGCTGCGCTTACAGTGCAGTGACAGTGCTTTGCACCTTCAATAATATCACTTGGGATATGATTTGCTGACACTCTTCACAGTTCTCTCTCTCGGCTCAGTGCTCATTCCGATCATTTATCCGATTCAAAATATCTCAATTCCAGTTTTTACCAACATAAAATGCAAATGCAGGAAGCGGAACAGCCGATGCATGCTGCAGGCTGTGTTCTGTTGCGTTCGGAAATTAAAAATGTGATCACTAGTGTGATGCATCAGTCAGCTCGTATCATCAGCCCTGCACCCGACACGAACCTGATTGACTTACCCTTTATACCGCACATCCCCCCCCTCTCTCCGTTCTCTTACAACTCTCGATCTCATTCACAAACCTTCCCTTTTTGTGCCTTTCCCGGTACCACTCGGGTGGTCGTGTGTGTCCGTGTTGTTTGGCTTATAGTCAGTAAAGCATCGTGCAGCCAGAATGCATCCCTTCTTCTGCTGGCGCCCCCCGTCCACTAACAAGCCTGTTTGTGACCACCGAGCCGACAAGCATCGAACGCAGACGATGTTCTTGTTCTCGTTTGGGTCCGTCTTTGCTTCGCCTCACCCTACACAGCAGCTTCCACCCCCCCGGGGGTAGGAAGTTCAATCAGCAGCTGTTTAAATTTGATGTCCAATCTAGATAGTTACCAGTGGGGAGGGGGAGAGAGAAGGGGCCTTGAGTAGAGCAGCGAGAGTCGAAGGATGATCATGAGAATTCATAAATGCTGATGCAGTTTTCTGCTTCACCGACGGCGGCAGCAGCACAACAATGAACAGAATAATGCGGAGAAGCCGAGCAAGCGTGGAAATGGAAAAGCTGGGGAAAACCGGGCGACGATACCGAACAAACCGTATCGAAGAATCGAAGCGGCCATCGTTTGGACGGATATGAGGGGGGCCGTTGCGGAATCGTGCGGAACCCGAACCCGATCGACCGTATCAACGAAAGAATGGCGCAGATATCGTTTATCTTTGGAGCCTTGTATCTGCCTTGGGTTGCCGGGTGGGTGATGGGTGGGTGTCCTGCTGCAGCCAGTCAGCACTATTCGTCGTCTACGTCTACGTCATCATGCGCTGTAGCCACGGTTGCGGTTGTTGCTGCGGCACTGCTACGAAGCAATGCAGTGCTGGATAGCAGTCTCCTGATGTCGACTCCCGATGGTGGTGGGATGATGATTTTGGCTGACAGCCTGGCTGCTAGGCAGGATCAACGGGTTGTCTCAGTTGTGACGCGCTGTGTTCACCACAGGGCATCTTGGCTGAAGGTAGACGGCCGACGGTTTGCTTGCTCTTATGCAACCATATTTGGCTGAGCAATATGTTGCTTCGAAACTTTCTTTCACCGAAATTCATACAACAAGGTAATACCCAAACTAATAATCCTTACACTCAGCAACTGCAGCCCTCCACCCTCTGCTTCATGCGGTACGCGCCCACTAATGCAAGGTCCAGTGAAGGCATGGCGTAGTGGTTCAACTATTCCGGTTCCGGTTCTCCTCAAGCGACCTTCGCTCGGGCTCGTTAGGAAACAGTTGCCGCCCAGGCTGTAGTTAATGAGAGCGCAAGCGAGCAATTTATGTCTGTGGCGACCGGTAGGGCCAAACGGCCATTCAATCTACGCTACCGACACCGACGAGACCGACGGTTCTCTTGAGGCGGCCCGGCCCCCTAATGAATTCATCTGGCGCGAATGTTACCGGCATCGCGAGAGTCGCCTGCGATGGCGTCTCATTCGCCCGTCGCAAGAGTTATGCCGGGTGCCGGGAAATTACGCGCTTGCGATTCCGATTTAGGCGCGGCCGATTTGATAGCCTAACCCCTAGCCGCCGGTCGATGCGGGACTTATGTTAATGGTCTTGGTGCCGACGCCGCACCATCCCCGTCCGGATGCCATGTGCGTTCGGCCATGGCTCTAAGGCAGAACATTGCCACCCCGGCCCGGGGGGCCGTCAACCAAATGAGGAAGCGAGGCTGCTGTTAATGCGCGCGCGGGACCACCAGAGACCGAGAACGAGACCGAGGGTTTTTGGTGTTGTTGGGGGGAGATTTTGCTAATGATGGAACCGTGGTAAGGTACCGTTTGTTTGAGACGGAATGCCTGGTTTGCCTGCCGGCCACGGCCGGAGCGCACTGGTTCGGCATCTTTGCATAATGTTGACAATGCATAATTTACTCATTGACTTAGCGATTGAAGCACTGCCTGCACGGTCGCTGCAGGGAGAAAGGGAGCGAAGGGTATTTGAAGTGGGTGATAAACATTATGATTAGCATACAAATGGTAAATAAATAAACATATGCTTATTTGGTTTCATAATCCTCGGCACGCGATTGCCGCCCGGGTGCCACCAAAGTGGCTGCAAATGAGCATCGCCGAAATGCGGCTCGAGGGCTTCGAGCCGCACTCGTGTGGAGCTTTCGGTTTTCTATTTTTGGCAACATCTTGTAAACTCTTGCCTTGTGCGAGCACCACAAAGGACCGGTTTGCTTTATATTTTCGCTGCTTTGTTGTTATAAAATTGCTCGTTTGCAGTCTCCTCTTACACCACATACGATGAGCAGCGCTGAAAAGACTACGAATAAAAAAGCTTTTCCACAAACCATAGCGGATGGCACTTTTTGATCGAAACTGCAGTCCAATTACGGGGTTCTCTCGTTCTCGCTATCACCACCGCACGATCTCATTGACGTCAAAAGCAAATAATAGTGCCAAGGAAATTATTATGATATCGCTGCGCGGGGCCGATCCCACTGACCGATTCGCGACCGTGCAGCTCATCCCTGACCACTGATTTATCCCTCGTTTGTTGAATATTTGATTTTAAAAGCCATAAATTCACCACCACCAACAACACCACCACTGCCGCCATCACGATTGGGAGGAGCGCGACTGCGACTCATTAAGCGGAATAAAAGGAAGTTGCGGCAAACCGCACGATAATGAGTGTGTCGAAATAAGGCGAAAGGAGGAAAGGAGGGGGGGGGGGGGGGCGAGGCACTCGGTCGGTGTCTGTGTGAGAAATGGAAATGGCCGTTTTCGAGTGCACGAGGAGCGACCCTCAATGGCGATCGGTGGCGTCAATGGCGTGAAAAATAAATAAACATATTCCGACGGGTAACGGGAAAACGGACAATCGCCGGCGCACGGCGAAACATCGTGTCCGTAATCAGAGAAAGTATGGTGCGAACTTTCCGACAAAGGAAGTGACAAATGGTTAGTATCGCCACACTCGAACACGTTGTGGCACTGGCAGCGGCATGCTGTTGATTAATTGTGAAACAGAAGGGAAGGTAAAAGCTTCGGCCGTCCCCTGTTCCGATATGCCTGCAACAGGAAGGTGAACTAGGGATGCGCAATTAATAATCGTTTAATCTACAGGGAAAGATACTACCTTGGAATATTGGAATGCGCAAATTTGTTGAAAACATGAGTATTTCTGAAACCATTAACCGCAACATCAAAAGCATTAGTTGAAAGTCGGTCAAAATCATTGATTGAACACAGTTTAATGCGATTTTCGCTCGCAATCTTCAAAGCCTTTTGAGCATGCAAAATGCGGAACTCATATCTTTGTACCTTGGTATGCAGAAACCATCCGCCTGGTTCCGGGTTTTAGCATTCCATCTCGACTAGAGTCGTTGACTGATCAGCTGCACGTACGATGCATATCAGTCATCGCGATGGGCGTTATGGTGACGCTCGAGTCGAGCTAAATTAGTTTCTGGAGAGGGTTTTCGATGGCACGAAGAAAACCAACCGTACCAGCGATAGGTGCCAGCTGCCCTGCCCAGCATTCCAGCCAATTTACCATCATCATCAGCAGTGGGGAGGGCACCGACGCGACTGAAGTCGAATTCA
>NC_064874.1:77943556-77951056 GCF_943734745.1 Anopheles darlingi | reverse complement strand
ATAAGGTAGGTTTTTGCTCGGATACTCGGACCGGTAATTGCCCGATTCTGCTCGAGCTAGTGAGGGGGGAAAGTGGACGGTGTATGTCTTCGTTAACTGCCATCTCAGGTCGGACATCAAACTAATGACTTTCCTTCAAAGGACTTGATTTGATTTCTACCGATGATCGGTTCGGTAGAGCACCATTAACACACATACTCATACACACACAGGACACATTAACACGAGGTACAGGATGATCATTTATGTTTGTTGTAGAGTGCGATCATGCAGCTCGCACAAGTTGCACCTCAGAGGATATCGAATGGCAACCAAGATAAAAGCGATAAACACTTCGCCGGCCACAAAGTCTATTATGATGTGCAATTTGCGGTTACTTTATACGGCATGTTGCCACCATTAAATGCAAATATCGAAGATTAGGCGCGATGAAGAGAAATACTCAGCATGAATGTCTGTGAAGCGAAACCATTTGTTTGCGGCGCGCTAACGCTCGTTGATTTGTGTAGTTCCTCCTAGTCTCGACTGCTATTTTCTTCAAAAGCAATACATTCCTTTGAAAGCTGGATAATTCACAGGACAAGAATCGTACAAACAGTCACGTTCCGATTTCATGTGGACGAATTCATTTCAATCACGATAAGGATTCTTCTATCCCGATACGGCGACTCCTGACGAGGCCGAGACGATTACGAACGACCAAAACTCTCTACGGAGGTTGGCAAAACATAAAACAAACCGCTCCAGGTGAGGCAGCGGCAGAGTGGGACGGAATGCACGAAAATGGATAGATTATAAATGGAAACGAGATGTCATTTTCTTCCATCGGGAAATCCTGATTTATTGCCGGGCTTGAAATGGGACGATGGAGGGAAAGTAAAGAAAATAAAGAGAAGGGAAAAAAGCAACCTTGAAAGATTGTTCGACCTTCCGAGCTTTATGCCGGGGGGCCACAACCACGACCGAACAAAGGTTATGTTTTGTGTGATTTCGCGTTAAGATGATGAGCTGAAGCTGGCATGCCCGCTGGGACAGGTGTCACCGGGTACGGGTATGGGGAGGCGGCCGCCCGTTGATCGAGATTCCTGGGAAATGAAGAAGGAAATGATTTTCCATTGTTTCGCTTCGTTTTGCGCGACGGTTTTTTTTCGACCTCGGCCTTCGTGGGGTGGTGAGGAGGTTGAAGAGCAGCGCTGGAAAATTGTAGGTTGAATGCGGGGGAACCGAACATTGCAGCCATGAGGCGTGAATGGAATTTTCCCGTTTTTCGCTCACCGCTGCTGGCCTTCATCGATAAATTATCCGCCCGTGCCCCGGGTGATACAATGCTGATCCCTTATCCAGCGTCACCTGTCAGTGTTTGTTATATATTTTGCGCAGGCAGATCAAATAAAAGGAATGGGTTTTATTGCTCATTTGCGAGCTGATAATATAATTGGCAAACCTATTTGGTGTTTGTTCTTTGCATTGAAGCCTTGCATGAAGGCGAACGAATGATATGCTTTTCTAAGAAAGCTCTAAGCGGGTTTTTCAAATACAGATGAAGATGTTAGTACGGAGTAGCTCGATAGAGATCGAGCCATGTCGGCCTGGATGGCCTGAGGCCGGCATATATTTTAATTCTTTCGTATGCTCTTTGTTCTTGTCGGACCAGACCATAAAGAACGACATTTTTGTGAGCCCTTCGCTCGTCACATCGGTTGTTTGTTTGCCTGATCATCACTCAACCTAACGTCCAGGGGTTAACTTGACCGGGAGCAGCGAAAAAATGACAACCTTGTTGACCGGTTCTGCGCAAAAGGTAACATTACATCAGTCTTAGACATGGCAATTTTTTTTAGTCCATAGAACAGAGTCCTTTTTAATTCTGCTACACACCGACCAAGTTGCAAATATTCTGTTCTGTAAAAAGCTTTACCAACGAGAACGGTCCCAACGATCGGTGAGCCAAAAAGCACGCCAAAGGAAAAAAGCTGAAACGAAAAGTCCGTTTTTGTGGTGGATTTTCTCAGGTGGTACCGCCTCAATCCGGGGGATGAGATGGGACGAAATTTATGTTGTTCTCGAACAGGATCAAGAGATTTGTCTGTCTGGCGACGGAGAACCAGCGTGCGGAATAGATTTGAATTGATGGTCTGATCCGCCAATGGCCATAAATAGCCGTGAGGTGAGAGTGTACCACCGTCGTAATAAAGAAACCAAAAACAAAATCGAGGGATCTCCATAGACAGTAACAAGACGGCTGCTTGTGACAGAGTTTGTGTGCTTGTTAAGCCTTGATTTTAAAACTAATCCCTATGAGGCACGTGCCCCCCGAATTTGAAATCACTTTTGCGAAGCTTCCGTTTTGTGCTTTTCGAGCATTCGAGTTCGGTGATGTGGTCAAAATTTCGACAGATATCGCTTGGTATGGATGGAAAACGAGTCAAATTTTCTTTCGATTCGTTGATAGCTAGTTTTCGTTTGTATCACTTCTTTGCGTCAGAAGATACCTTCGCTAAAAAGGCATCAGGATATGCACAAACAATCCACCATAGCAGCAGTAAGCACAAATCGCTTAGTGAATGAAGCTATTGGGGTGAAATTATTGCATTTATCTCGCGACGTTTCGTTTCGTGTGTTGGTTAGTGGAGGATCACCCAGCTGTTAACATTCGCTGCTCCGCAACATTCGCGTTTCCGTCACGGACGCGAATAACTTTCCATAATAAGTAAGCCATTACTCTCGGTGGCCTCCGCTTTCCGCTGGTGCAAACACGTGCCGTGGCACGTTTGCGTCCCTTCTTTTGCCCGCAGTCGGCAGTCTGTCGGCTTATCTGTCGCATCGACTCCCTGCCCTACCCCGCTTCCGGACCCCCCTGCCCGTAGGTTCAGCACTGTTTAAGAGAAGCGAAAGGCGAAAGCCACCCGTATTTTTGGTCTCGTTGCATATTCTAAGCACAAAGTTTCATTTTCTCGCCATCATCAAAGTCGGCGCTGAGTTCGCTGGCGTAGCACATTTCTCACCCGGTCTGCGTGGGGTCCCCTCTTTTGCTCCTGCTGCACAGACAACCGCGCCAGATCGTTACAGGCGTTGACGAATTTACTCATTAATCATATTCATCATGCAAGCCACTCACTCACCCCTCGCTACCTACACTCGATGGGGCATTGAAGGGCGCGTAAAGGATACGAACGAGGCACCGCTCTTTGCATTTGTGACTGGAAGTGCGCCATTTCATGATTCCGGGACCGGGTGTGGCGTAGACCAGCCGTTGTATTCCTTGGGTGCCATCCCGTTACACGTGACTTGGTTGTGATGCACTTTAAAATGTGAGAGATTAAGAATTATTTCATGGCAAATTAATAGTTTGCAGTTCTGTGTAGAGCCGTTTATTGGAGGAGAAGTTTGCTGATTGCAGAAACGATATTTTTTAACAATATTGAGATTGAAAAATTATTGGTGAGAGCCATTAAAAACCAATAGCAAAAGAATATCAATCTTTGCAATCACGCACGGCCCTTACGATTTCTGGTTGGTTGGTCCTTTCGTACTTGGCCGAATCCCATTAAAAAAAAAACAGCGTATGTCCCTGTTAATTGATGGAAAATAAACATTTCCATATCGTTTGTGGTTGGTACCCGGGAACCGTCGCCTATTTGCTTGCTTTGTAAATAATGTGTTATACATTACGCTCTGCAGCTGTTCAATGAGATCAATCAGTTCTTTCTTTCAATCCGTGTGTTTTGTTGGAGAATTTAAATTGAAAATTGATTAACCATTTCCTGATTGATGGCTAACTTTGTCTCATTGGCTGCCGGGCTCTCATTTGATTATTGGTCTCAATATTTGTCTAATGAATAATTGAATTTAATAAATGCGATATAACGCATTTCAGATGCAGTGAAGTGATTGCACGCCGTAGCGAATTGTGAACGGCTATAACCCAATATTTATCACCGGTACATTATGCAGCACAAACGAGCGAACGAACGAGCGAACGAACCATGCTGCACCTGTGGCACCAATTGATTGACATATTTACCGGGCTGTTGCTGTCATTTTAGCGGGTGAAAACAAAACAAAAACACCAATCACCAAGACCCAAAAGGAACGCACGGTGCCTGAATAATGGATGTCCGATTACCCATGCAAACCGAAATTCAAATTAGGCCAATCGCTGAACCGTGCACTCGGTGAACAGTGGAGAAATGGTGGCTCGCGTGCATCTATCGCGTGATGCATTTTGCATCGTTGGCTTGTTGGCTTGTTTTTTGGCTTGTTTTTGGTTTGATTTTTCCCCCTTCATTCAAACGATTTGCCACTGGCGGAACATCGAGCTAGACAGCGTACCTTCACTTTTCGACAGTGTCTTATGGATTTCCGTGCACCACCTATTGCGATTGCTGTACATGTACAGCCGATGGAAGCGAGTCGAGAAAATGAAACGCAAGCCGGCAGCTCTCAAGTCTCTTGAGTCGGGGTGTGGTGTTCGAGTATGTTTTTCCAATTAATTTCCACTTCCTTTGAACACGTAGCTAGCGGAATTGTGAGCTCTCGAGGCATTTCTCCCACCTCCGGCCAGCAGCAGCCGTAACTCCGTAAACCAACCCTCGCGCGGTAGTTTGTTTGCTGTTCTCTTCATCACATCACGCCACCCGGGTACCAAGTGGGACTTCCTGCACTGTGCAGGACCCGGCGGGTGGCCTCTGAAGATGCCTTTCATCGAGAGTGCAGAGTGAAGCGTCCAACACACACACACACACACACAAAAGGCTAGAGATAGAAGAAAAGAAGGGATGTGTGTGTATGTGTGTGAGATTAGAAGACGTGTTACGTGAGTCGCCCTAATGGAGAATGGGGGATATCATCAGCGCCCATTGCTTGGATTTGACTTTCAAGATGCGCGATGTGCTGGCGGATGTGAGCGTGTTTGGGCCGGGAAAACAACAATGAGATGGCAGGAAATTACTGCCACCGAATCCATTCCAACCAGCGCGGGCTCCTAGGGAAAATGGGGAGACGAAACAAAAAGCCAGCAACAGGGGTTGCACAAGGAAGGGTGGGTTTGTGTGAAGAACTTTGTTTTCTCTCCAATTCTCCTTTACTTCCGCGCGCGCGCGCACACTCATATACACATACACATACACAAACACAGTAGTACACATCTTCCCAGGAGGGTACGGAACAATCCCAAAATGAAGCACCGCGTAACGGGGAGTAACAAAACTTGGAGATGATGATGATGATGATGATGATGTTGTTGTAGCAGCCAGCTAGCTCGCGTGTTCTGCCGCTACCGCCCCTTGGCCCAGCTGACATGCACCTTTGCCCCTTTTCACCCGATTCGTGGCCGGTCGTAGAGCAACAATGCAACCAGCACGTAGCCACTGGGAAACTTCCTGGAAATGGGCGAAACGCGTAGCGGAGCACGATGTAAGCGGACCGGAAATTGTGATTCACGGTTAAGCATCTGGAGAGCGGGTGCGCGGTCTCTCGCAGGATCCGCTTGCGGAAGGTCAAGCGTAATCCATAAGTGTAATAACACGAAAAAGGATCCCACAGCAGCAGCAGCAGCAGCAGCAGCAGCAACACTTTTAGCAGGTATCTCTAGCCAGCGGTATTTAAGTTTGCGTGAATGGCTGCTTTTGACTTTTATGAAATGTAAAACATGAAATGGTAGGCGAGAGCTGGCCCAGTGAACAGGCTATTGATATAAAACTATTACTTTTGAGTAAACATATTTAGCTATTACTATTTCGAGGTCATTTTCAGATTGCTATAGGGATTTTAAAAAATATTAAAAAAACGCTGATTATGTACTGCAAAAAAAAACAGATAAATCAAAGTGTGCTTCTCTGAGGTTATAAAGCGTTCTTAAAGGTTAGTATCATAAGTTCTGTTACTCCGAATTCTTAAACACTTATCAAAACACACCGACGACCTGTGGCTTCCTTCAGTTACCTATTTATGTGCATTTTGCGGTAAGCGTTCTCTACAGCTCATAATTCTAACAATGGATCTGATTCCACGGTTCCACGAGTCTCTAATCTACCGGAGAGCATAAACCACCGCCCTACCTCGTCGTCTGTTTCCTTATTTCAATTACAAAGAAGCGATTGCAAATACCGTTTAGATGGTTTGGACGTTGGTCTTCGACCTCGAAGGTGTTTTCGCCGCCCTCCAGGAATGGTTACCGCACCGAGTCGCGTCAAGGATAGCAATTAGGCATCGGATGTCAGCGGACATCAACCATCCTCCCGGCCCACCGATCATGGTCTATGATGGCCTTTTAATTTACCGATCGATTTTACAGGCAAGCGACAGGCATGTCATTACGACCTCGCGGCAACCACCACCACCACCACCAACACTCGAATTATATGTCGTTCTACTGCAACGACTGACCACCGTGGAGGAGGATACTCGAAGCAGCAAGGATAACCGTCCGTTAAACGGTGTGTGGCGTGATGGTGTACAGCCGTGCAGTGAAGCACTCGAAACCACCACGAACCTCGCACCAGCGTTCGTGGCTCGGTGAAGATAACATTGTCCTAACGTGATTCCGGAACATGCGACATGCGAAGTGCGCTGCCCCCCCCTGAAAGTGTTATTGTTGCTAACACATCTAGCCTCATCGTTTCCGTCTTCGATTCCGTCCGGAACTCACACACACACACACACACACACACACACACACACACACGCAAGACGGGTGGTATGGGAGGGGCACAGTCATCGCATCCGGTCCTCTCGGTCCTGCAATCGCGACAGCGAACGATCCGAGCCAAATGTCCAAATGACCAGCAGGGCTGTTAGTGTCCAGCGGAGAGGACGCGCGAAACACTCACCCGATCCCGGACGGTGGTCGGACGGCCACTCCAGGAAAACATGCTCATTATACGCACCGTCGCCGTCAGTATTAGGGGACCGCATGGATCGTACGGCTCGGTCCGGGCACCGAGCATCGACAATAACATTATCCATATCAAACTAATCCAGCCGTCCGTCCGGGAAGTTCGAGTTCTTGGAGTTCAAGGAGCGTTCCACGGTTTGTGGCAGGCAGAACAGGGCAGCGCAGGGCAGGGGTTAGGTCAATAATTGGGTAAACGTGTAACACCCGATGACGATGCCATTGACCGGCGACGACCGGATACCATTTAGTCCCGAACTATGGGCAGCGGCGTCTGGGATGTTTTGCGAACAACAATATTTTGAGCTTAGTGTACCGCCATCGCGTCGCTTAAGCTACTGTTACTAACAACGATTTATGTATTGTTGAGTAGATACTACATTCTTACTAAACGGATTATTCCTTAGCTAGTAAGGCTTCTGAACTGTTGCGATCTATCGATTGATTGACGTTCCTTCGCTTCCAAAAAGCTGCTTGGAATCGATATTCCCAACCCAACAACAAAGCGCACCGTTGATCGCTTAATTTCGGAGCAGCAAATCACTCCATAGTTCCAGTGACACCGACACGGTACGAACGGCGCTTCCACTAATGTCCACTCTCCCGGG
>NC_064874.1:77931056-77941056 GCF_943734745.1 Anopheles darlingi | reverse complement strand
CGACTGCTGCCCTTTCCCGGGGGGGTTGCCAGGCAGTGGCACCGCATTGCCTCGCCCGCTCCCGCACCTTCGAGTCCGTGAAAGCCTTCGCGATTCATCAAAGTCCTTCAGCATAATCGTCATAATGTTATCGTGCGCGCACATATATGTTTGATGTCATGCCGTTGCCGCCGGCAGTGAAGCAAAGCAGCCACCAGTCACCAGCCACCAGCCACTGGTTGGCCGTGGCTCGAAAAATAGAAATGTGTTCCCTGTGACTTCCGACCAAAAACCGGCACAGTAACAATGTGAATGGTCGCTTACGATGTTGTTGATGCGCTCTGGAAGCTCTATTCCTTACCTCTCTTTCTCTCTCTCTCTCTCTCTCTCTCTCTCTCTCTCTCTCTCTCTCTCTCTCTCTCTCTCTCGCTGTGTCGCAAAACGTAAAACGGATTAGGATTTTCCCGGTCCCTTGGATGAAAGTCGAGCAGCACATGAAGAGCGCATAATATGGATCATTTATTTTAACCGGGATAACTGGTAGGAGCGAATCGAGAATTAACGTACTCCTTCCCTCCCATTTCCCGTCCACTCCCACGTGTGGCGTGGTTTTGGGAGAGCGATTTGTTTGCCTCCCGTTCATCTTCCTTTTCTACGCCATTTTTTTCGCCTTGGCAGAATGGATGGAAAGAATGGAAAGCAAAAAGGCTCCAATAAAAACGTTCACTTCCTAATCGTATGCAGCTTGCTGCCTGGCGGGATGCTTCGCGCATCCGTCGTAACCGCGTCCTCACCAGCCGAAACTCGTTGTCGAAATGTTATGAATGATTTGGCTTTATCGGATCGCACCACCACCACGGACGGGATTTATGCTTCACCATATCTCTCTCTCTCTCTGGCTCTCTCTATCGAGCATCATGCAGGACCGTGGTTGGCTCTGATGTGGCTGACAGGCTGGTTGGTTGGTTGGTTTGGCCTTCCGCCTGGTACGAGCGTATGCTGCGATGATGTTTGGCAAATTGGATCAATGGAAATTTGCGTATCATTATTCGAGGGATTCCTGTTGGCGGTGAAGCCCGGAAGGCCACAGCGGGCAAATCGAACAAACAACCGATCGTTGAAGCCAGGAAAACAAGGCGAATAAAAAGGTAACAAAAAAAATGGATCGCGGAACAGGAGAGTGGTGAGAGATTCGGGAATCATCCTATTTTGATCCTAGCGTGCACACACACACGAGCGTGCGCGCCGACGATATCGATACAAACGGGAGGCCATCCATTTCAAAACGATTATTCTAGTTTTCCCGTTTCCAGCGAACTGATTTCAGCGATTTCATTTCCCAAGGCGGCCCGATTTCAAGAGGGTATGACATTTCCACTGGGAAACACCACTCTCGAAACCCACGGTAGGTCATGTATCTGATTCACGGAATGCGATCATGCGTTTATGCGGGATGCTGTCGCTGATGACAGCCGGTGATCGCGTGCTAGTAGAGCCTGCTTTTGCTTTTTGTTTTAAAAAATCAAACAACATCATTACGGTGAGTGAGCATTGCCTTTTGATTCAACAGTCAGGTTGTGTATGTCAAGATACTACCAGCAAGGCGCAGCACACTGTGCAGTACTCTTCATTTTCTGCAGTTCTGCGGCAACCCGAAGTGCACCTACACGCATCCGCTATACGATTCTGCTAGAAAAATTCCCTCTCTTAGGTCTTTGGTGTTTATTCACGAGTGTCGATCTGCATGACTGCGCATCTGCACATAATTTAATGTATTACTTTCCCGTATTTGCGATTGAGCTGCTACAAAATGCACAATTTAGTATTTGTTACCATACACCAAAGCGTTGTTAAGATGCCGTTTAATAAAAGAGAAAAACGTTGATAGATTGAGAAAGCGACGATATATGAACATTGCGAAGTTTGGCGCACCATCACCTTACGGCACATATCCACAAAGATCTACGTGCCATGAAACGAAATACCATTTGTTGTAAGTTGCCAGCCCTTCTTCTCGTCCGACCACATTTCTCGTTAGAGGAAAGTAAGTTACATAACTTGTTTGTGCATTTCACCCGAGCTGCAACTACGATGCAATACGGGTGGCTGCATAAACGGCCTCTCTCCAATAGGCACCCCCCACCCGCTGGCATCGCATAAACGGAAGGGATTCCGTTCGGAAAAATAATCTCTTTAGCAATGGAGCCCCACTCGGGAGGACGGGGAACAAGAGGCGGGAAAATATGAAAGTTTTCACTCCGATAGAAAGCGTTTGGATCGCTGACGTCACTTGGAGTAGGTGCGGCATACTTTTACCGCTCGGTGTTGCTGGAGTGGAGAACCAATTCCGACAACGGGTCCCGTTGTCACGCAAACGAAACGCTTTCCATCGCATACTAACGCGACGCGCTAACTTTCGGTGCGTCCTATGGGGCCACACCGGCCCCAGTGAACTATCGACGTTAGGCACAGCAGCGTCACGAGGTGGATGTGAGTAACGTATGCTGCTTGCTCCGCCTTGCACGACACTCATATTTGTTATTTCGAAATGTTTTCATTTCATCCTTCGTCTGTAGGCGAACGAAAGGCGAAGGGCTTTCGTATTAAGACCAACCTCGTTAACGGTGTAGGAGCACTGCAACCGATGCACTGCAGCTACAGATGACAGGAGAGGACGTTGGAATCTGTGATGCGGAATCTGGAATGTGTTTATGAAACATTTTTTGTGCTGCGTATTCGTTATAAACTTGATGTCGGTTGTTGTAGAATGTATTGTTAGTCGCTTTTCTATACAATATATTCGAAAACCTTCGCATATTTACTACTACGCAGCACCAGATTAGGAAAATGATATAGTTAGGGGACTCTCCAGGGGATAACTGAAATAAAAATCAGAAAAAAAAACAACGAGAAAAGGCGATTTTTTTTTATTTGGTGTATTACGGGCGGGTATTTATGAGAAAAGCCAACCTGAAATAAATGCAGTTGAGGGAATTCAATGAAATATTATTTTTCATGTACCCGGACGAGCTTTAGCTCGATACAGACTTACATAAAAGATCGAAGTAAAGAAGTCCATGAAGAATGAAAAATTACAGCAGAGATTATTTCCCTAAGACCATTTTCGCAACCATTCCCGGAAAACTGCGCAAGAATCGTTGAAAAAAAAAAAAATGGTTTTCTTGTATCATTTAATTGGATAATAACTCAGCAGACATGTTTCATAGACTCTACTGCTACTCGATTCCCTCTATCGCATAGCGTGTTATAGTTAAAAGGGCATCCATCAATGTGTTAAATGATCATTTTAAAAATTAACATTGATAAGGTGTACCAGATCCATCCAAACATGAACAGCCTTCGCTAGTAGTGTAGTAGTTTAATGTTGAAGGATCGCGGATTCCATTGACAGCTTTTCCATATCACATCAAACACACACAAACACACGCACACGGCTTTCGGAATGTGTTCAATGTCCATTCCGGGGTCGGTGCGGCACGCATACAGCATGTCTACACCGGCAAGCGGCTAACAGGCAGCTCGCCATTTTCACGCCCATTGGCCCGAGTGTGATGAAGGTCTGCCTCCCGGGAGGCACAAATCGATCGATTTTGTTGTGTCAAGAGATTAAGTTTAGTGGCATGAAGGACCGCCCTTCTCCCCCTTCCCCGCCTTTCCCCCCTATTCCCCGATGGTCCGATAGCCAGAAGCTCGCAAATAAACTCGACTGCCCGGAGTGTATGTTGTCTGGTCCGGTGGTCCGGCTTAAACATTCACCAAACTATCTGAGCTATTTTCGTCCTCGTGTAGTGTGTGTGTGTGTGTGTCTGTTTTTTTATTTTGCGAATACTCTCTTTGGACCTTGGTCATGACATAGTTTTGCCAACGGGGAGGGGGAGGGTGACACTTGGCAGGGGGCGGTGGGCTGATTTAGTGCTGCAGCCTTGCGCGATGCTCTAAACCGAAACCATTAAAAACTACACGAAGAGCCTGTTGGTTGTTGTTGTTGATGGGAGTTCAGTTGACCGCATTTTGCCTCCCCTGCCAGGAATGTCATTGAAGCTGCACTCCGACGGGTGTTCTAACCCGGAGCTCTGGCCTACGGGGCAGACGGTGTGAGGACTTGTTGGATGGGAGCAGTTGGATAAGTAATTGAAAAGTGAGTGAACTGGGAGGAAATATTTGCAAAAAAAAAAAAAACAACCAAAAATCACTCCCCATTCCACCATCATCCGTTGGCCCATTTGACCAACCACCAAGGCCACCGCCACCAAACCACACGCGAGCAGGAATGTCGGAATTGCTCTCCGCCTGCTTCGTTTTTGTCTCGTGCCGTTGCTCGTACTGCCACGTAATTAATGAACAGCGTTCTAATTAAGTGCAAATATTTGTGTGCACACCGGAACCACCGAAACCGCGGCCCCGCAACCGCAGTTTCCCACCCCTTCCTCCCCGCCTTCCGAAAGCTGATGGGAGAAATCTTCTCGTGGTGGTTGCATTTCAGTGGCCGTCGCCGTCAGTTGCGGTTGCTGCTGGGCGCTGGCCACTTTACGTTAAAATCTTAATACAAGTTGATTAATTACCCTTTTTTTGCTGCACAATCTGCTGCTGCGCCAAGGTCGATTAAGGGTGGAAAAAGGCAGAGGCGGGCACCGCGAAATGGCTCCAACGGTACAGCAAAATGTAACTTTCGAAACTCGACGCTAAAGTTTGAATCAGACCAGAGGGAGGGAAGGATCTCATTTCCGCCGAATGAACTGAGAAATGCATCGACTGCACCTCTCTACAAGCGGTTGACGTGACGCGACGACGACGACGACGACGACGACGACGATGATGACGTCGATGACAAGGGTTCTATCCCAAAAAAGGGCAACCATTATATTCGTCGGACGAATATAGCGTCGCGCTGCCCGAGTTTGTGGTTGGCAAAAAGTTTCCGTTTTCCACTTTTCCACCGGACCACCGAAAGGACCACTTATCATGCCGCTTACTTCCGGATACGCTCGATCGATGATCGAGGGTGACGCCCGAAGGCCCTCGGCCCAAACCCAGACCACACTGACAGCCCCGTTCTGTGGGGTCCATTCTGTGGTTCTGTGTTGGCCCGGTGGATTGCCGGTGAGACCGGAAATAGAGAACGATCAACTTGGTCCTCCGGCTTGGAGCGGGTGCCATCCAATAATGACGACGATTTTGGGGGTAATGCCGCCAGCAACGGTTCGATGCCCTTTAGCACAGCGTGATGGTCGGTTGGTCGGTCAGTCGGATGTGCCCCTCGCCCTCCCCCCCCCCCCCTTTCCCTCTTCGAAAAGGGAATTCAAATCGAACTTTTATCCAAACGAAAAATCATCTTCATTTGTGGGGTCGAAAGTTGTTTTGTGGCGGGGGCACCGATCCGTTGCGGGCGCGGGGGGCGTGAGTGGACTAAGAGCAGGGAGGTTAACTGAATGGGATCTCTCCCAACCCACGAAAACAACGGAACCATTTCGGGGTTCGGCTAAGGTAAGCCATGTTCGTCGGTTTGCCCAAAATAGAGCGCCAGCGGGTCCCGCCGGGTGCGCAAAACAAGAAACTTTTAATTAAGCATTAAATTTTACACCGATCTCGCTCTCCCACTCACTCCCCCCCCCCTTTGCCTCTCTCTCTTGTTACCGAGAACTTTGGAGCAGGCGATGATGGCCGCAAGGCAACCAAGGGAACCGATCTCGATCAGACAGCGTTTCCACTTCCCTTGCGCGGAACTGGTAGGCCATTTCCGGCGGAGGAAAGGCCGGGACACAGACCAGGGACCAGGCCACCTTGGGACGACCTTACGCCACTTTACTTCTCAAATGGTCGCTGGAATGTAATCGGTTAACCGAAAAGTTTGCTAATCCACATTACGATTAATGGGGCTTCTCGGTGCGCTCGCGGTGACTGAGCGGTACCGACCCGTTGGGGGGAGGACCGCGCTTTCTAGAAGTCGAACCCCCCACCCCGAACACCGCGTTGAAGTACACGTAACGGACGGCGGCCGAAGAGGCAAATGATGATTCCGCGCGGCACATTTCAACGGCAGTAGCGCAGTAATTGAATTAGCTTCACGATTCCGGAACACTCGGAACACAGTCGCAAAACCGTTACGGAACTTCGTGAGGGCCGTGAGTACTTTGAAGATGGATTAACTCGAACGCACGAAACGAATCGTCGCGACACATTTTGGGCACAATAAAAGTAATTGAAATCGAGGCAATCGAGCCAAACCGGGGAACCGTTGAGGTGATTTGTCCTTTTGCTTCTTCAAAGCCAAATGGGCACCTTCAGTTTCGGTGTTCGTGTGTGCATTCGCCCAATTGTAAATGGTAATGTTATGGTGTGATTTCTGGCGTTTCATCGCGGTGGCTGAGTAATTGCTAGGGATGAGGGTCTACGATGGACGTGGCGTGATATTTTGCGTACACCTGGGACCCCACCTGGTAATCAGTTCATTTCGAAAGTTGGGTCCGAGGTACTTTCCTGTGAACTGAACTTTTTGTATACCTACCCAGTACCTTAAGACGAAGTAATATAGTCAGTGGTGTTAGTCAGTTAGCCTTGTTGACCGGTTTTGTTTAAAGCGCATTAACACGCTAATAAAATTTGAATGAAACTTTCCCATGTTGAGTGAATTTGAGATACGAACAACTTGCTTCGCCTCTAAAATGCTTCTTTTATCTCAAATATTTTGTACTCAAATGTATGTAGGAGTATTATCTTTCTATCATATTTTTGAAATATGTTTGCAGCGTGGAGCAATTCCCTTTTTGGGGTGAAAAAGAAGTGAAGTGAAGAATTTCTTTCATTAAAATTGCTCATTAATTGTTCATTGTTTCTGAATTCTTATTCGACTATTTGGACGAATGTTGCCACCGACCAGCGATAGACTGAAGGTCGAAAATAAATCTAGAACATGCCAAAAGTTTCCGAGTAACATTCCACATCGAGACCATCACAATAACGTTATAATCAACCTAATAACTTACGCTCTAACATCTTAAAGTTGATTCCCTTCGGTCTATTACTATAAACACAGCGCCTGGGGTCTGGTTTTGATCACAATTCGACCCGAAGCACCGTGGAAGTCATCTACCGTAAATCGATTCACCTATCGAATTACGTTCCATTGTTTTTTTTTTTTTTTGAAGCGGTGTATTCAATCGAACAGTTCTCCTGAGTCATGACTTTTTAAACTTTTGCTAGTTTACACGTGTCGGCCTTTGGCAGAACTTTGGCGCATCAGGGCGCACCTTCCCCCTCAAGAGACCAATTTGCTGCCATGTTCCAGTTCCTCGAACTCGAACTCGAAGCAAGCGAAAGCGAAAGCGAACCCCACTCTCGACGCGTGCGAGGAAAGTTTCCACGCATTACAAGTTACTTTGGAGGGAATTGTAATTTATCGGGAGCTCGCCGGCCAGCGGCACTCCGCTGGAAAGCACCGAAAATGTACCTCTAATCCCGTCAATCAACAGTTCAAACTCGTTGCGTACTTGAGATTGAACATGATTTTCAGAGCAAGAAACGGAGCTGCCACGGAATTTCGCTCAATTTTCGGTAAAATTTGCTAAATCCACTGAAGGTGCGCTGATAGTGTTGGAAATGAATTTCCACTTTTTGGGGGCCGGCTGGCTTTTCGTCGTGGAGAACGGACGGACGGACGGACGGACGAGGCAGTTCTCTAATTCAATTTACAATGATCTTATTAAAGCTCGGCTCGTCTGAAGGGCGATTGCCAGATGCCACCATGCGAATGCTGGCAGCGGATGGCATCTGGCCGCTTTCACCGTTAGCTTACCACCTTTTTCCCCTTTCACCTCAGCTCGTGAGAAGGTTAATTACCAATGGGCTCGCGGGAAAGCGCCGCATCGCTTCCAGGAGCTGGCACGCCCGCTCCAAACTAAGACGCTTTGATCCTCGGCAAACCCAGGTACCCCACTCTCTGCCTCGCCTCACGGTCCGTCTCCGCCACCCAAAAAAAACTACCTTTTTCCAGTGGAAGACGATTTTCGGAAGGCGATTTACTTACAAGCAAACCATTAGCGGCTCATTACGGTTAATGGCGGCCGGCGCGCATAGGCAGAGTCTGGTCTGGCCTCCGCCCTGCCAAACCATCGGCACATCGTTTCACACTTTCATCCTTTTCGGGTTGATTAGGTGAAAATCCTGGCCCCAAGAGAGAGAGAGAGAGACAGAAGGAGAGCCTCTTTCTCCGTATTGACCACGGTAAGCCGCCACGGTTTGGTTTGGCTCGATGCCATGGCCATCGGCATCGCCATCAGCGGCCAATGCTCGACTTCCAATCCATCCGCTCCGCTTTCTTCGATCGGACGACGCACCATTGAGGTGGGCCTCTCAATTAGCCACCCGAGGAAACGGGAGGGGCGCGTCGTGGCCACGGGAATGGAAATTGTATTTTAACGGAGGACAAAGGAAGCGATGGCTCAATGAGCTAATTCTGGGCATTATACCGGGACAGTTCCGCACCCAGCAATCGAATCGGTGCTCGGTGTTCGTGATAACTCTCTTAAATGGCAAACGGCGGAGGGTAAGGTCTGGCAATAATTAGTGTTGCTGCCCGAGCATGGCGTTGGGCTTACAGTCAGGCTCTGCCGAAGGTCAACGGAGCTTCCACAAACTGCTAATGGAATTTGATATTTGGAAAGCATTTTTGAAAAGGTCGCGTTCCCTGGAAAGTGGCGCAAATGAGTGTTTTTCCATTGGTATTTTTCCAAATGCAGGAAGCTGTCCGGTCATTTAAAGAACCATTTTATTTCAGGTTCAGTTGTTGCTGCTTCAGCAGAGAACCATGTTTCCGTTACTGGAATGAGTTACCTACGGTGTGTAGGATTGTTGATTCCATCGAAGTAATCCGTGCAAATAACGCTGGCATTATTAAAATTCCTTTTTTTTGTGGAAAACCTCACGCCCGGAAACCAAAAGTTAATTGTAAACCGCAATGAACTTTGTAACCATTTAATCAGGATTAAACAGGAAAAGCCACAAAATGAGTTCACTTTAATTGCAAATAACGCGCGCTCACCGAAAATAGGGCCCCGGCGCGTGTGGTCGAAAAAAGCGAGCAATAAAATTTGCTTGCAGCTTTAGGGAAACCCCTACGGATCGCCCGTTCCGCATTAAAGTCAATCTGCACCCATTCCTCGCACTCACTCACGCCGCATCCATCGGGCCATAATTTAAACAGATCACCATAAATCTAGTTGCAGCACCACGACTGCAGTGTGGGACCATATTTGGAACCATTGGCGTATCCCCGGCGCCCTCACCCCGCCGGTTTTGGTTAACTGGTTTTCATTAGCCACAACCGGTCCCTTGGCTCGCTGGCTGGCTGGCTGGCTGGCTGGCTGGCTGGCTGGTTGTGCTTTGCCAAACTTTTAGAAACGGTCTCTTGCGCGGAATATGCAAAAATGTGGCAGATAGCATCCCGGGCATGGACCGGGACAGGGATCCAACTGTGGCACTCGCATGTATATATGCCAGCACGCCAGCAGCCTCCACTCGGGCACTCCGTGGATGAACTTTTCTGAACCAGAAAGCAACCAACCAGGTGGACCACCTGGTTCATTCCGTGGAGGTGGATTCAGGAGGTTCGGACCGAAGATCCGAAACGACAGGAGGGACCTTCAACCACATTCCCACAAAACCTGCAGCGCGTGGTGTGCATCTGTGTGCGAAACGCAAAGCAAGTCGTCGTGGTCCGAGGGTAAAATGGATGCCGCGCGCGCGAAATGATAAATATCCTGCGCCGAAAAAGCCAACCACGCCCAACCGGGTTTGTGGTCACTCGGGGTGGGGGGAGGGGCCGGGATTTTGGGCCGTTTTTTTTTTGCTCGCCTCTTGTTCTCTTCTTTTCCTGCGCTCCTTGGTTAAAGCGGTTACCGAAGAACGGCACGTGCACGATGCGGCCCGTAAAACTACCGACTGTGACCGATGCAGGGAAAGGGGGGCGGAGGACCGTTTATCATAATCCGGAAGGTATGCATCA
>NC_064874.1:77906056-77928556 GCF_943734745.1 Anopheles darlingi | reverse complement strand
GATAAACGTCACCAGCAACTGTGCACCGAACCGTTCAGCGTTTCGAGCGAACAGCCAATACCCTCGTATGTTTATGCCCGGCACCGTCCATCGAAGCGACGCCCTTGCAGAGGGTGAGGCGATGCAGCGTATACGGATTTTGTCACATACATTAAATATTTGTTTAAAAGGTCAGCTGCAACAGGACTCGAATGATTCCAAGCTGGACGGTGGTTGGGAATGTACGAGTGAATTATGCACGGTTACGGTTTGGTACGATCGAATGCAACGATCCGGACCGAGGCCGAGGCCTCCGCTGCCGATGAGTGATGCAATGGTATCGGAAGCCCGCTGATTTAGTGAAGGAGAAAAGTGTCACAAACGCTACAACGTTGTGACTATCACCATGATGCTGCATGCTGGTGGAGCACGATTATCCATACCATGCATTCCGTTGGATGGCACTGGCCGGCTCTTATGATAGCCGTTTGCTGGATGACATTGCAATGTTATGTTCCTATTCATTAATGGGAAATAAGCATCTATCGGTATGTTAAATTGGAACAGTCCGTAGTACCAATATGCATTACTGCATCAGAGAATGTCAACCAATATGGCAATGATAAGTGGAAGGATATTGCATTATTTGAAAGATCAATCTCGCAATACTGAGCTTGCCGAAAATATTAGCTTGCATCGATGACAACGTGTTTTAGAGCTCGGTAACACAATCAACCCGAGAGTAGTACTCCTTTACCGTCAGTATGCTGGATCGCAATCATCAAACGCAATATTACAACTTGTCGTCATTAGAAACGATTGTTGAGAATCGAATGCAATATGAACAAGAATATAATGTTGAAATGTGTTTCTAACAATTGGTATCCAGGTAGCATGTATGTGACAATAACGCCCGATAGAACGAATTATGCAAAATCTCTTTCATGCTCGTATCATGCGCTCGTCTCACGCCGTACAACTTGTGGGAATTAATGAATTCTTAAGCCGTCAAACGGTTCCCTCTTATTCTGAATCCCACGACGCAAATTAGTCAATGAATATTCAGACGTGCCAAGTGATCGGTCAAAACAAACCGGCCAACTGCTAACTATATCAACCAGATTAGAAGGTTCCCTTTTTTCCTGGAAGATACGCCTCATGCGAACGCCACAATGATAATTGCTGACCAAAATGGCCATCCTTCGGGATCAGATAGCCCGTAGGGGGGTACAAACGAATATGAATACTTTTTTTTCTGTTAAATGCAGGCTCACATTCGGCAGACAAACTCACACATATACACATTTACACACTCACATGGACCCAAGTGCTGCCGGGGTCGTCGGATGGAAAGGTTCACCACTCACTTTGCATATGATTTTGCAGTCCTCGTGCCACTCGGATGGACCGTTTCGTAAACGGAGACAAGCGCAAGCATAACGTAAGGCTAGGTTGCGTGGCTCCTGTGTGCGGTGACCTCTCTCTCGCCGAGTGTTTGTGAGGAGGTTTTTCCGGGTCCCCGAGAATCGGTTGCCGCATTAAGTGACCGGCAATTGGCTGCACATCCCAACGCCAGTGGCCAGTTGACATCACAACAGAGTAAGAGAGAAAGAGCGAGACAGATAGGGTGAAATATGAATTGACAGACCAGCATCAGCAAAAAAAAGGGAGACTCCGTCTGTGTGGTCAGTTTTTTTCCTATTTATTTCGAGGTCAGAGACGTGTTTCTCGTGGACAGCACATGGTTGCGGTCGTCGTCCGGGAGTCGGTTGGCAAATTATGTTGTACGTTTTATTCGTTTCATCTCGTCGACCAAAAAACGAAGAAAAAAAAAACATAATAAAAGGGGTATCAAGCGTCCCAATGACCTCAAAGTGGTCGGAAAAACGGAGTGGAACGCAAATAAAAAAGTCTTGAATGTATGGAAAACCAAATTCTCACTCACAAGACATGCAGGCGCACAGGCGCCTCTACACTACCGAGGTGAGTTTGTTGTGAATGCAGCATACTTCCAATGGCAAAAAAACATCTGAAATTCATCTTAGCAAGCCAGAAAATGAAATACAGAGAGAGTCGCATGAGCGCCGCGTGCGCACGTGTATGTGTGTGTGTATACATAACGGCGAAGGTCATACGTCGTCAAACGAATGCAAAGTACCCTACCCATTTACCGTGCTGTTGGTAGATTTATTTGACTTCGTGAAGCCATGAAGTGGCAGTCGGTTTGAGGCACGTTTAATGAATTCTTCGCCCGAACCGCTGCTCGCGCTCGTCATGGTTTCTGCTTCGTTGACGGACGCAAAAGGATGTGCTATTCATTTACAAAGAGAATCAACGAGGAATTGCTTTTCGGAGAAAAAAGCCTAATGAAACTGTGCCAACAAATGTAAATAGTACTGCATTGAGCATTGTTTCTCAACGTTACTAGTTACCTAGCACTTTCACTAAATAAGCCTTTTCTTTTCGGTGGTTTGCAAACGTTTGATGTGTGAATAAATAATTCATGCTTCCTTCGCTAGGACCGTGTCATGCTTGCAATTGTTCCTAGCAATTCGTGGAAAGTGATCACAATAACATCCATTTACAATTGATGGATTCTCAGTCAAATGATGCAACCCAATCCAACAATTTAACCCCTTTCTGTTGTAAAAGAATGTACTACAGTTTATCCGTGATTCGCTTTAACAGACCTGAAGGCGGGATTTAAGAAGCCTTAGTGTTTGTACTGATAATATTTTCATGCGTACGTACCGTAGCTTGCTTTGCTCGAATAGTGTTAACTTTTCATAAGCTGATATTGATGGAGAATGGATAAACCTCAGCACTTAGTCACTAACTTTTTAAAAAAATAAAGATGATTTTGTGTAATGTCAGTTCGTCAGATCTTTGGTTGTTGGAAGAAGCATTAAATACATACTTTCCTACCTGGAATATCTTATTCAGGCTCAAGCGATGCAATTACTTTGGTGAATTGTGAATTCACATGGTAGTAAATCTTGCAATAACATAAGTTCTTTCTGTAGAGAGATTTTCTCTACTGACAATTGTCATTTTATTGAAAACGAAGCATAAATATCAAATGATTCCTTTAGATTGGATTGTTTTCTAGAAACTGTCGATGATTTTATCAGCTACACAGTGCCATATTGATTTCTTGCCACACCTTTCGGATGCCACAATGTTGATACGTTACTGCGATAGCTTATTTGCCTCTGACACCAGTAACGGACTGATACCTACCGCTAGCTGCCATTATGCGAATAGTTGAATATTTTCTCAACCCCGTCCTAAACCAGCAAAAGATAAGCTTCTTTGACTCGATTCTCTATTAATGTCTTGTCTTGAAGTCTTCTCCTGTGCGCTCATCGGATGTCCCTGTTGAAAGGAAGTTCCATTGCTGTGAAAGCAACCGGAATAAACAGCACGTTGTCTCTTTCGATTAGTGTAGCGATAAAGATTGTGAAATCAACCGGATAAGATCTTGCTTATCTGTCTCAAGAGAACATTATTGCAATGCTTCTATATTTTAAACCCAACGACTTCTGATAATCTGCAAAAAGGATTACTTGCTGATTGTTCGGAAAGGATCCGGAAACTCGTCTCGAATTATCGTACCCCAAGACAAGAACTTCCAATGCTTAGGAAAATGTACGGGAAATGTTTCACTCGGGTTTGTACATGCCAAAGTTTTGAAGTTCATTTGCCAGCTTATAATGCACTCCCATGGTCGTGTTTTCATGTGAAAAGAGAGAGAGAGAGAGAGAGAGAGAGAGAGAGAGAGAGAGAAAGAGAGAGAGAGAGAGAGAGAGCGAGAGAGAGAGGGAGAGAGAGCACGAGAGAGAAAGAGTTAGGATAAACCATTCATGTCGTAGAACTAATCGGAAAAGCCAGAACATAATGGATAGTTGGATGAAGGAGACCGAGTTCAAGGTTAGGCACAACGTTCGTCCCTCAATTTCCTCCAATTTGGTGCTGGCCAAGAGCGAAGCCCCATATGATGGTCCCCATATAGGGACTAGTTTCGGTTAGCAGACTGCATAATATTACAACTTGACCGGACCGAGGGAGCCAGTCTTGGTATGCAGGTTGGCTAACGGTCTAGCAACACATGGCAAACATGGAGATGACGGTCCCCTAAAGCCAAACGTTGGGGCGCATTGAAAACCGAAAAAAAAGTCTAAAATCAAGCGACGAGAACCAAGTTAACCATTTGTTCTGACAGTTGATTGGCACACTTGAATCTATATGCTAATCATGGCGGTACCGCTGCAGGTGTACCGCCAGAAGCCGACTCAGGCCCTTCTGCTTGCTCAGCTCTCAACTTTGTCATCCCAAAATCCCTCATCTTCTCTCTCCCTCTCGCTCTTTCTCTCTCGCTCTCTTTGAATTTGAGGCGGAGGGTCAGCCACTCGGAGTGGAATGTGATATTCAGTCCCTGTCGGAACCATTTCTCACCCCGATGGTACGGCGTAAGCGGTACTCCGGCTGAACAGGGTGTCCTATCACTTCCCTATCCCCCTTCCCCCGGGGGAAGGAAGCGATGAAGCCTATCATATTTGAGCATATACGCTTCGAGACACCTTCGGCTGCGAAAAGTCAATTCATACCGTATGCCGACACACCGGCACACTCGACTCGAATGGTTCGCTTTGTTGGCACATTTAATGCTGTCTGCTATTGGATCGATCAATGCAATATGTACTAGCTGCGTAGACTACTGCTGCTGCTGCTGCTATTGGTGAGTATTGGTGGCGGTGGAATTCGTTTAGCACTTTTCGCGATAAGCACGCATGGAGCGATGGGCGGGACGTTGTCGACGATATGCGGTCGTGAGGTAAGTAAGCACCCTTCTCACAAGGATAAGTAGCGGCTTAAAGCGGCCCACGGGCGGCCCAACACCGACGGCGGCGGCATTGTCGGCTACTCGTTCTCGTGCATATAAAATTGAATTGCGGAAAGCATTCAAATAAAATGAGGCTTACATTTGAATATACATTGGGTTTTTCGGGCCCGGAGTTTGCGGAGTTTGCCGACGAGCCACCTTTAAAAAGAAACCAGGTGGACCACGATTACATTAGCTTAAACTTGAATTGTCTCCAGCGGTGGTGGTGGCGGCGGCTGTCCCCGGAAGCGGTACCATTACGCTTGTTCATTTTCGTTCTCAAGTTGCACCACCAAAGCCCACCTTTCCCCCCGGGAATCCTCCTCAAGCGTGAAGGGCACCATCATCAAAAACGATATAATAGATAAATTTAACCGTAATTCCATTTGCACGGGATTATTACATTATCGCTTCGAATCGAAAGCTGTTCCATTGTCGTGTATCGATAGGAAGCAGGGGGGAGGAGGCAGAACGGTCTTTGAAAAGGACAGGGAAAAAGTCCCGAAACGAACCCCGTCGAATGCCTGTCGGAAACAGAAACGTTAGCAAAAATGTCTCCAGTAGCATACCTGGCGAGAGATGGAGAGATGGGGAGAGAAAGAGAGAGAGAGAGAGAGAGAGAGAGAGAGAGAGAGAGAGAGAGATAAAGAGAAAAAAAGAAGAAAGAGATAGAAAGAACAGTGGGTGGGGAAATGCCTCAATTCCGGCAGCAGGTGCGAACGACAATCTTGAGGGTAGAGCGCCTTCGAGCAAGTATCGAGATAATCGCGGCGTGGCCAGTGGTTCAAGGTGTTTCCAAGATCCAAACACTTCCCCTCCCGATGGTTCCCGGATTCTGGCACACCGAGCGCAACCGCCCCTTTGCCGAACCGCCCGGAAGCGGCGAAACGTTCGATGGAAACCTTCTGGGAAATGAACCTGCTCCATTTTTCGGTGAAGTGAAATCACATTGTTTCCAGCCTGCGCCACCAGGCCTACACGCTCCACACGCTCCAACTACTGTAAAGCTGCAAAAGTGGCCATCCTTGGTGTGTGTGTGTGTGTGTTTGTGAAGGATGAAAAGAATGGCATTTAACCGTACCGGCGTACCTGTGGCGGGGGGACGTGTTACCGGAGGACGGAAAATAACAAAGAAACACACATTCAACGTGCCTACAACCCTCTTACAGGTTCTCTCTCTCTCTGGTGTTGGTTTCGAAGGTGCGTTCGGTAAAGGATTCGCTCCGTTTGGTTCGCAGATCGTCGCCCTTACTGTAGCTTACTCAGTGTTCACCATTGCCTCAACAGCTCACTTCATTGCAAATCAACACAGTGGCTCAGTTTATGTTTGGTAACGATTGACACATCGAACACATGGAAAGCAAATAGATCCAACGGCAACCAGTGCATCGTTTCTTCCTCCAACAGCTGACTTCCAGTTGACTTTAAGCTAACGATTTCGGTTAAAAAGTGCCACATGGACAGTATTTTCTTTCGGTATCTGAAGACGAAGAATTGATAGATGGTGTAGAGTCGTTCGGTTTTAATCCAAATATATTTACCTTTTATTCAACCGTTTTTACCTCAAACGTAGCCACATTTTCACCTGCCGGGCTGGGAGTGTAGTCGGCCGATTGGAATTTTCCCACCATTTTGCCGTCCGTCACACACTCCGCTTTTTGCCGCAGAACCCTCTTCCGGAACGATCCTTTGATGCGTTAGTAAGGGGAGGGCGAGAGAGGGAAACGGAAAAGCTTACAGCCGCCTGTCCTGGTGATTCACTATCATGCGTTATTTCCTTTATTTCGACGCTTTCAACGCCACCACCAGATGGAGCAGGCGTGTTGGTGGTACACATGGTGGTACACATGGGTGGTAGTGGAGCAAAGGGTTGGCCCGTTCCACACCTCCCCTCCTCTTCCCTTTCCATCCCCTGTGTGAAGAAATGATCGATCGATTCCGCAACCTGCACTAACCCTGGCTGGCTGCATGGTTCTATTGGATTCTCTCTCGTTCTCGCTCGCTCGCTCTCTCGTTCTCTTTCTCTCTCTTTCTCTCTCTCTCTGTTTTTGCCTATTTACAGGTTCGATTTCCGTTTGGTGATTCGGTTTCTATTTTTGCCCCCTTTGCACTGCGAGGAAGAGGACGCGATTTCTCCGTATCATACACTTCGGCGACTGTTTTGGGGAATCGGCAAAGGAATCGGCTTAGTACGACTTCTTGTAGTATTGGTTTGCCTGTACTGCGGTACCCGGGTACAGGCTCTACACCTACAAACAGTTTTTATTTATTTTCCATCGGATTTTTACGTGTTTTTTCTTCTTCTTCTTCTTCTCCCTCGGCCGTTCGCTCCTTCCTTTCTGGCCACCCTCCCTTCTTTGTTTTCTTTGTTCACAAATAACACTCACGCCCAAATGGGTGAATGGGAAGTCTGTCTTCGAGAGAGTTAGTGTCAAGAAGGGGATAGGAGGGGTTGGGGAGTGTAAAAAAGGGGGGGACAAACCAAACTAGCACACAAAATGCACACACACGCACACATACAGGTTAAATCTGCAAAAGAACGAATGAGGAAGAAATGGAATACGTGGAAGAGAAAGAATGCGGGAGTAGATTCGATATATCTACGATGCTTATCATTATGTGCTGTCCTCATTATCGTCGTCCCTTGCCGAGTGTTGCATGCACGGCGATGGCTTCCTGCCTCAGCTGCTCTATCATACCATTGGAAATGAAATTCATGGCCACTCGTAACCAACGGGTGCTGTTGATTACAATGCTTGGTTGGTAATGGGAAAATGAAATAGATTGAAACCGAAAAGCTTACTAACAAGCCCGAAGCTTTGCTGATGGAACGGAGATTTTCAATCAATTCCTCCCTTTTTCTGTTACCCAGCACTCCTGTACGTGTATGTGAGTCTGTGTTTGTGTGTGTGTGCGTGTGTTTTCTTTGAATCCTTCAAGGGAGAGCATCTACGATGCATATGTCTATCGTTTTCCCGAAACCGTAGAACGGGATTTGTGGCATTATTTTCTCTGTGCCTAACTTCTTAGCATCAAGATTCTCTTGGTTTCTGTTACTGTCACTTACAAATACCATACAAAGTACATCAAACGCTACATTCAATTTGATTTACGCCATTTTAGTTACCTATATTTACAGCAAATATCTTCACAGCGTCCTTCCGCGATTTTCTTCTCAAGAGGATCATATTTCTCCCTCTATCTCTCTCTGCTCTTATCTTCATTTCGTTCCAGGAATACTTCATTGTCCCGAGTATTTCTGTATGTGTGTGTGTCTTTCGTTCAATTAACGGTTTACATTGCCACCCACTGTACCGAATGCCTGGACACACATCGACGCTTCCGCTGCAGAATTGTGAAGCAGAAACGTCAATGCAACGAGAGTCTTTGACGTGGTTTTTGTTTTTTCAAGGAATTCGGAATGAATGTTTCGAAACACGCTGTCCTATCGTTCGTGTATGCTTGTCGCAGTATACAATGATGCCATGCAAACACCGACCACCGACCACCGACCACCTCCCCCCATCACCGTGAGACCTACAGTGTGTGAAACAAGGTCATCCGTTCCGAGTGATTCCCGTGGTAGGGCGATTGCTAGGGCATGATCCGTAGTATCGATGTCATGTTTTACTTTTGATCATCTGCCCACTCGCCGTCCACACCAGCGGTGGATGTGTGGATTTTGATTTTTACATCGCTCATCGCTTGACCCTCGGACCCTCGGACAAACCGGGTGGCGCATTCCATTAACCCCCGTGTGTTCCGTTCCGTGTGTGCGAGGTTCAATGCATATTTAAGACGAAATTGATGACCTGATATGTTACAATTGTCAGTGGCAAATGAATGTGGGACACCACCAGTACCGCATTGCCATGGTCTCCGTGTTGCATCGCGGCCGGGTTTTCACCTGTGGGGTAGCAGAGAAAGAGAGCAAGAAGGGGAGAGGGGGGGAGAGAAGAGAGGAAACGGTATTGATTAACCAAACTGTCGCCTCAGCACACACACACACACACACGCGGCTTGAGCGTGATGCACGGTAATATTGGAGAGAGCGAGAAAAAACGACTGTCAACAACATGAATGCGCGATTTTATCAACTTTGCTGGCAGTGGCAGAGGGGCCTTTGGGGGTTTGGTATAAATGATAAATGATTGCAAAAACATAAATCAAAGAGACTGAAATTAGTAGGTTGCGAAGAGCAAAATGACTCTGGTTTTGAGCACTGGAGAACATGTGAATGTTATTGAATAATATAGAATGCCAATAAGGGGAGGAAGGAAAAAAAACAGCCACGAGCGAGGGATGAACTCAATTGAATATATTTATAGAACCAACAGCCATAGATGTCATGTGTTTGATGACGCTTTTTAGTACTCGCTAGATATGTCATTTTCCATGTACGCCATTGGAATGGAAAATCGATACGAAGCCCAATAGTTGAGTGTTGTTTGTTTTTGTTTTCCACCGTTCCACCGTCACTTACCGTTCAGGATGTGCACCAGCGTTGATGCAGCGACAGCATTGTTCGAAACACAGGAGTAATTTCCGGAGTTGAGCGTGTTCGTGTGCGCGATAAACAGTTCCGAGTACCGGTTGTCTGTTTGACGGTGGTAAATTGGGAGAGAGAGCGAGAGAAAAGAGAAAGAGAATTACTGGCGAGGACTGGCATTGCAAATAAAGGGTTCTGGAAACTGTGGATGATACAGGATACAGAGAACTGAAGCAGGAACATCGTGCACCGTATTTTGATGCTCTTGGAAACCTTTCGAATGTTTATTTGTATATTGCATCCATTACAATGCAAGCCAACGTACAAAAGGGCCGGCTACTTACCCGCCTCTGTCGACACGTTCACGCCCCGGTGGGCATCGTAGTTGATCATGCGATTGTTGTGATACCAGAATATGTAGAGCGGTGGTTCGTTGCTCTGCACGACGCGGCACGTCAGCCGCAACATCGAACCGGGCTTCAGATACTTCTCCGAGGGTCCGAAAATTTCCGCCTTTGCCTCTGCAGTGGGTTGCGGGGAAGAAAGGACCAACAAAACTCATTAGCATCAACCGGGCACATTTGAACCACACAACAATTCGAGAGAGAGAGAAACGGCAACGGCTACTGGCGGCTACCTACCGACGACGTCCAGCTTCACGAAGATCGAGGTCGGTGGATGGGTGGAAACCTGACACTCGTACAGGCCCGCATCTCGCAGCTGCACGTACTTGATCTGTAGCGGCCACTCCTGGGAAGAGAAAGCATCACCGAAAAGGACGAATTGAATCAATATTTATCATCGCGGGGATCATCGCATAAATATGCTCCAGCATAGGTGCAGCAGCTTGTTTGCGACATCTTAGTTCCGATTGATGTGTTAGATAACTCTCGTGGATGAAGTTGACTCCACTATGCGCTCTAATGCGATCGCTAATGTCGAAAAGATTGAGCCCTTAACATGCTAGTCAGTGGAGGCAACATAAAACATGAGACTCCATTCATATAATAATCGTCCGTTCTGGCTGATTGAGTACGGACTATCAAGCTAATTGAAATTTGATTTTCCTCCGTTTTTCACTTACAGTTCCAACAAACACAAACACAACCGGGTTCCGTTGCGCGATTGTCGGAAGTTTGTGCGGAACGAAAACGGACCGGGGAATGAATATAATACAATCATTCCATCACGCCAGGCCCATGGCCAGGCGACGTCAGCACAAGCAGTCCATGGCCGTGGTTTTGCCGCGTGTGTACCGTCCGTCCGTCGATTCCCTGCCGATGGTCGTAAGCATCAATCATGGGCTGTTGTGTAGGATTCCTCGGTTCGGCATTTCCCGGCATTTGCAGCTAGCGCTAGCGAATGCCGGTCACGGTACGTGCCTAATGGTCAATTCGTCCAACCGTCCCCGACGGTCGGTGACCACAGAGGCCGGCGCCAGCTCGCCACTCGTCACCTCGTCGCTCGTCGTGCGCGGAGGAGAATGCGTCATGGAGCACCGCTCCATTCACGAGATGGGGAGGAGTTTTATGTTGCTTTTACACACGCCCGAACCCCTCCCCAGGCAAGGGCGCCGTAGCAAATCCACCTTCTCCCAAGATACCATTCCAATCGGCGTTCTGCCATCAAGGGCATAAGGATTTTTATGGACCTCTCTTTCTCTCTCACACTGTCTGCCTGCCCTCTTTCGGAGACGCGAACGCGCAGGGGACCGGCCTTCGTACGCCTGGGAGAATTAGCACAATTGGAACTAAATATGTTGCCTCCCAGGTCGTTTAACGGCAGCTAATGTGTCAGCCGCGTGGGCAACTGGTCCAACCAAATTGGTCCCTCGGCATTTGTGCGTCGGCGTTTTGCGTTTGGGGGAGCGTCTTGACTTTTTTTTTCGTGCAACGTCACGGAGAAAGCGGCTTAAGCGACGCGACGGCGAGGGAAGAATCCCGCGGCACTCGAGCTCATCTCATGGAGTGAAGCGGCGCGTCGGTTTCACTTCAGCAGGGCTGGTGGGCTGAGAGAAATGTGTTCCGTGTTACTCATGTAATTACGTCCGGTGGAACAGCGTATGCGGCTCACGTTTGCTGCTGTTTAAAGCAACAGCAGCAAACGGCGGAACTGTTTCGGGTAGTCGTGGCAGTCTCTGAAGGCTTGAAGGATACGCGAACAGTGTTGGATTATGTAGTAGAGCAGAGAGGCTGTGTGTGTGTGTGTGTGTGTGTGTGTGTGTGTGTGTGTGTGTGCTGTGGTAGTAATGGAGGATGCTGTTGAATTCGTGGCGTATTAGGTGCTGCAAAAGGCGCTCCCTGTTCACGCGCACAGCAAGCTAGGGGCTAGAGTTTAAAGCGAGTAATTATGTTGGAGAACCTTCTCCTTTTGAAAAACCCCTCTTTTTGCCACTCCATCTCTAATAAACCACATCCGAGTGGCTGGGTGCCAATGCAAAAGTGCTATAAAACGGCTTAAACGTCATTCATTTGTATAATGAAGTGGAACAAGCGACTAATCCTTCAACAATGAACGCACCGCGAATGGATACGCTGATGCGTTGACGCCGTACCTTCATCATGCATGCAGCAGAAGTAGTACAGACCGTGCTATCCATAAGGTAAGCAATCCATTAACCCGGAGCGAAGAACCGTTTGCCCGTGTAGCACTCGATATCCGGAGTATCCCGAGAACCATTAGGTGCTAAGAGCGGTCTCGTTGCTACGGCACAACCACCACGGCTGCAATGCTGTTGCTCACGAGCGAGATGCATCGGACATCGGGGATCGATCGATCGACCGGCCTGCAAATTGCTAGCATAATTAACGAGCGTGGCTAAGCCGATCGGTTCGGAGTGGTGCTGGTGAGGCTGATGCTGTAGCAGTGTGCAGACATTTATTACATCCCCATTTGACGGGTGAATGATGAGTGGCATGGTTTCGTTTGGCTAGGGCTGGGTCGTTGGTCGTTGGTGAATGTGGCCGAGGCTGTCATCGATCCGGTGCGGCCGGATACGGCAAACGGCAAGTGGTGCGCCTAGCGAGTGGAGTTTGTGATTGAAGTTGAACTCTGAATATTTCAAACCCTATGGATACAGACCAGGCACCATCCACTGGTGCCGGTGCTTACACGTCAACGAGCGCTCCATTGATCCATCTATTATTCCGAGCGTAAAGGATGTCGGACGATGGGGCATTGCGATGGGTAACGGGTCAGTGTGCTGCGAGTTCGTTTACCCGATGCCCATGCACGGTGTGGTCTGGACCACCTGAACCCAATTCTCGGAACGTGTTATAGAACCAAGCCAGCAGGCATTCGTCAGCATCAGCATCAGTTGCATCCGATGCGAGCAATTCCCGGAGAGTGTGTGTGTGTGTGTGTGAGAGAGAAAAAGAGGGAGCACAAGTCACTTTGAGCTCATCCATTCCCAGGCCCAGTTATCGAGCAAGTGGAGTGCAATCGTTGTACATTCGCATTCCCTTCGAGCACCGCGCTGAGGCATAAATCAATTTACACAAAATGAACGCCCACAAACTAACCAAAACGAATAGCATTTTCAACCCTGCCTGCCTGCCTGCCTGCCTGCCAGCCAGCGCCGAAACGCGGCCATCATCCGCAGCAAGCAGGACCGGACCGGAGATCTTGAATCTCGTTTCACAGCTCCTCCACCGAGGGTAGTGGGGTTGAGATCGTCATCGTGCAATCGTTCTCACCAAAGCAAACGCCGACGAGTCGTCAGACGACTGGCGATGAAAAGCAGACTGGCAAAAGATGAAGAGCAAAAAAACCCAGAGTGAAAAACAACCGGAAAAGCCGGACCACCGCGATGTGGCTGGGCAGCAGTCAGTGGCCAGATTCCGGGTGGCACCGAACCACACACCATCGGCTCTCGTGTGCCGGCACTTTAGCGTCATCGTCAACAACAGCTCAACAGCGACACCCCTCACCCCATCCACCCCTCCCCGCAAGTCAGTGCAATCGCAATGCTGTTCATCGCATCGCATCGCACCGCCCACCGGAAGCACGTTTCTGTGGCAGAAGATAAAACTCGACGAAATGCACTCACCCCACCATCCATCGCGCCTCAAGGTACCTCCCGGTAGCAAGGTGCGAGGCCAGCCCATTGGTCAGGACAGAGACCGAGACCGGAACACAACGGGCCGCTCGTTCGTTCGTTCGTTCGTTCATTCGCTTGCCTCGTTTGTTTTTGTTTGAAGCACCAGAAACGGAGAATTCAAGGGGTGCTTCTACTCCTCTCGTTTGGTTGGCTTGTTGTCCCCGGCGGGCGGGGTACCCCGCAAGTATTCCTCGATTTGTACCCTCGAAAACAAAACCAAAAAAAAAAACAAAAAACCGAAAGAGTGTGGCCACCGGTAGCTTAGCCGCAAGCGGCGCAACATTGCATCAACATTGCAATCATCTCGGGCCTCGCCTTCTTGATGGCCCGGGCAGCGTTCGTGCATCATTCGAGCACACTCTGCCTCTCGCACTCTTTTGCTTTTTTTCACTCTTTTTTTTTCTTCTTCTCCTTCCTCTTCGTTTGCCACTCCCGTTCCACAAAAACCGGCAGATTTACGACCATAAAGTGCCGCCTAGATCACCGCCTCTGGGAGGAACCTATTCGCTGGCGCTGGCAGGAAGAGGGTATTTTGCAAAAAAGCAAAAAACAAGTAGCGAGTTCGTGCCGTGTGCTTAGGAAGTGCTCACCAAACACCAAACACCAACACCACTCGGAGGCTCCGGTGTGACATTTACCGAGAATCACTTTGATGGCGCACCGTGACTTCCGTTCCGTCCGAACCCGCTGAGATTTCCTTCCATTTTTCCATTCTCTTTCATTTCCTAATGGAATCGTCGGGATCAAGATGAACGAGTCTTGGCCGTGCTCGGGTAGCCAAGAGAGCCCACTGGGACGGGAGGGTAACGATCAAAGAAATGGCTGTAAGGCGCTCGCCAAGTGCGAGTGCACTTTCGTGTGACTTTGCTGTCCCCGATAGTAACGGACTCACTCTCTTTCTATCTATCTTTCTATCTCTCTCTCTCTCTCTCTCTCTCTCTCTCTCTCTCTCTCTTTCTTTCTTTCTTTCTCTCTCGCTTTCGCACTCACTGTAGCCTGCGCTCCGATCAAATCAAGGATACGCTTATTGCGGCCTGCGGTTTGTATCTCATTTCGTTATGCCTTGTGGCGGTGGCGGGGCAGCAATAAAACACAACCTTTCGCTCACAGTAAGGATGCATTAGCCATGATCAAATCATTGCCTTCGCAGTGACGCAAGTTCCATGAAACGGCCCTTAAAACCCTCTCGATGGAGGCGCATGGTTATCGACCGATGGAGACGCATGGTTATCCACCGATGGAGGCGCATGGTTTTTCATATTTCGTTTCCGGTTCTCCGGTGGCTTACCTCCTTCTCCTCCGAGTGTATAATGTTGAACCGCTCGTCACTGCTGTAGGTCGTCACGCCGATCGTCAGCAGATGGTAATCTTTCCGCCGGATCCAGGATACCTGCGTGATAAGGAGCGAGAGATTGACCGGGGGAGATTAATTCCCATCTACCATCGGAACGAAGGGGCACGCCGTACTGTACTTACCACACCCTCGCCAATGTTGCGCACCGCACAGGGCAGCACAGCGATGGAGCCCACCTGCGACGCAATCACCGTGTGGTTGTCGGTCTCGAAGTACATCTTGCTAAAGTTACCATCCGCACCGGGACCGCCATCGAAGCCATCGAGCTTGTTGATGCTACCACCGGGGGGCACCTCCAGCTCCATCGGTGACGCTGCACCACGGGCTGTGGCCTTTAACCCGATCTTACCACTACTGCTGCTGCTGCTGCCGGAGAATCCGGTCGGTAGCTTCTGGCCAGCACCGACCTTCGGTGAACCCAGCCCAACCTCCGCGAGTATCAGGTTGGCGCTACTGATTTTACTAAAACTACTACCCTCCACCGTAGCACCATCGAGGTGGATGGGGTGTCTTGTGTCACGTGTCATCGTGCCAGTGCTGCTGCTGCTCGTGGTGGTGGTGGTGGTGGTGGTGCTGGTGATGGTGATGATGTTGGTAGTAGCGAGCTCGGAATGCTCAGAAACACTCTTTCCCGCTCGAGGGCTGTCGTTAGCCTCGACTGCAGTGGCACCGGTGCCACCGTTAATGTTACTACTGCTAGCCTTACTACTACTAATGCTACTGCTAGTGGTTCCCCTTAGGGTAGTGGGGCCAGCTTTACTGCCAGCGTACCGCTTCGCGTCCCCTCGGGCAACCTCTGCGGGCAGTAAGCTGCCATCTTCGGCCAGCTGGATGCCGGGAGCAAGCGTTTCCTTGAGCGCTCCTGAACCCAACAGTGGCAGCGTTTTTCCCCGCGAACCGGTTGCACCGGTAAACTGGGCTGCGTCCTGTATTAACGCTGCGTACCGGGGTGCTTCAGGTGCTGCTTGCTCCGGTTGCACTGTTGCCGGGACCGTCAGATGACGGATGATCGTAGCGGAAGAGCTGCCGCTGCTGCTGCTGCTGCTGCCACTGTCTATCGGTGCTGTTGCCGTGCTCTGAGATGTGATGAGCCCTGTGAATAAATAAAGCAATCGTGGATCATCATTAGTTGAAGTGGGCTTTAAGTAGTGAGTCCGAACAAAAATGGGTTTAAAAAAGCTATCCTTGACGTTTCTGGTCGGGGACTTGCTGCAACAGATGGCCCTGATCAAGGTAAAAATAGTTGACGATCGGAAATAGTTTTGAAAACTGCATTAAACTGACTTACAGCAAATCTAACGTACCCTCCACGGTTGAAGTTTTTACGGAATGTTGCTTACCGTGGCCCTGGCCGGAACGATCGAAAAGTCAAGTCGAGTCAAGTGTCGCTTCCTAAACCCTAAACGTTCACCCCGTTACTAGCCCCCTGGTGGCACAATGTTGAACGTGAAATGCTGTTTGAAGAATGCCCGTCTCCCTCTTGCCGTCTGCCACCGCCCTAGAATAACCTCATCGATCATCGAGCGCCATCATCGGTGAGTACCTGGGGCGTAACTGGAACGACTTATCAGTCAACCGAGAGACAGAGTCGGTTTCCGGTAATTTTGTTAAGTAGTTATGCTACACCAGTGTTTCCGTACCTGGGCGAGCATTTTTCAATTAAGAAAGCAATTTTCGTCAGCTCGCCCACCGTGAAAGTTTGGTGGACGAATGAAGGACGAGCTTCATCACGCGGTGACCGGAGCGGAGGGGGTGGGATGCATTTACGTCAACCTAACCACCATCAATCCACCAGCAGGACCACAGAGAGAAGCTCTCGAAGGAAAACAAATTTTCGTAAACCAATTTTCACCCACTGCCATTAGTGGTGGTGCTGGTAGAGAAAGCTTAATGGATGGTTAGTGTGGGTTGCTGCAAAATAGAATCATTGTTTTTGTGAGAAGCAGCGTTTCGATACAAAATTCGAGCAAACGTTAGCTCACTACTCAGCCAATCTCATCGCTCAACGTTTGTGTTGCACGAAACCTGCCGGCAAAGCTCATTTTCCAATCATCTCCAACTAGCACCCTTGAGAAGGCACTCGAGCACGAGCAAACGCTACCTCGCAGCCCCGCCCCCCACAAAACCGATGCATGACACTGTTCCACGGTTCCACTTTCAATAGATTTTCGTTCCAATGTTTTCGTTTCTACGAAAGTTTCCCCTAGACTAGACGACAACGACGTTCGGTTGACGCTCGCCGGATCCTTGGCGAAAATAATAAAACGGAGCAAATTGAGAAAACTTCTCCTCACTTTCATCCCCTATATGTGTGTGACTGTGTCCCGGTGACCAGTTTGGCGCGATGGCCAATAGAACCATCCAGCGAGGGGATAATCGATGAAATGGAAAATTCAATTTAAACGAATACGATCCCAACAAGAAGGCTATAAGCTTCGCTCCCACGGCCATTGCTGGTACATAGTCTCTGCGCTCCACGTTTTGATTGCATCATCTGTGACAGCGACGTCAATCTAGAGGGAGCAGCGGTCACCCCCCCCCCCCCCCACAGGACCTTACCTTCCTCTCATCATGCCAATCGACGGAAGGTTTTATTTTATTTTTATCCGCTATCTAAACCCTCGGTTTCGATCCCTAACCGAGTACCGAGCCAACACCGAACCCAGTTTGAAGCACTTTCCGCTAGCATTCCTAATTCAGTGCCAAACTGAGCTTAGTTCCGGCTGGAAGCAATAAGGATCCCGGGGAAGCCATAAGGACGAATCAAACAGGCACACCGCTGACAACTTTACCAATCATCTAACGGGGCCCGGGGTGATTGCGAAAGGAATCGGCGGAACCGCCTAGGTACACACTGGTACCAGCCGCCTTGAAAATTATCTTCAATTCTGTGGAAATCTTTAAGCCACACCTTGGTTTCACCATTTTCCCAATGCGCGGTGGAAGCAAGGCAGAGGCTCGCCGGCTTCAGTTCGGTCTCGTTCCGTTCAGTCTGCCTTCTGAGAGCTGATGTTTCTGCTCGAACAGAGCGCAATTCAGGCGGTTGATGGTCTTTTTTTTGGTTGGGTTTTGGTTTCCCTACGATTCCTAGCTATCTAGCACCGGTAAGAGAGCACCGGTCTTTGGCGTCGCCGGCGGCTTACGGCTTAAAGGGATGTCAGCGGAGTTGATTTCTTATGACAGGAAGTTCTTGTTTCGTGGAGGGTTCTTCTTTTCTTCTTCACTTTTTCATCGTTTTGTTTTGCTGCTGCTCAGCGCTTCAAGATACTAGCAAGAGGGGGCTTCTAGCATCAGTCAGCAAGCAGGATCCTCGTTTTCAACCAGAGCATTAAACGTTGAATTGGTCACGAAAGTAGTTGTTTGTTTTGATTGAATTAAGTTAGAGTGAGATAACGTTGATGGTCATCCTTTGGAAGCCGTGCGTCATCATTAAATGTTTGGTTGAACGGAATGTTGGCCCTAAACTGCACAAGGCACAAGCAGCACTTCCCTTTTGTTGAGATTTGATTTAGATTTAAGGGCTACCGTTCGCCTTTTTTGTGATTACCTGTTATACGACTTTATGGGGCTGAGGATTATTGAGCTTCAATCAATCAAGACTATTAACGTTTATCTGCGTCAGGGCCATTTCCGGGAAATTTTAAAGGTAGCCATTTCCAACTTACCACTTCCACCGCTCGTAGACTCCAAAATGATGAAGAGTGTGCACCATTTTGTCAGCTGCGCCAATCCGCACCGGTCCACGGCGCTGTGTCCTCTGCTCCTGCTTCGTCCACTGCTACTGCACCCGGTGCTGGAACTTCTCCAAAACATTGGTCCTGCGGCCCTAAAGGCGTCCCCGGGGGGTACTGCTGTGTTGCCGGTGCTCAGGGATGTTGCAGTGAGCGCACTACACTTTGTCAAGAGCTTTCCCTCCCCTGGAGTGTGTCTCCGCCAATTTCATCCGATTTGAGACAAAAAAAAAACAAAAGGCCGACCAAGAATTCCACCGGATTGCACTTGCGAGAACCGAGCGCACCTCGTAGGCGACAGATTAATGTAAGAAGCGAGACGAAAAGCAGGACAAAGCAGGGCAAAGAAGCAAAGTTGGTTCCTTCTTCCGAAACTTCTTGTCACAGGGCGCAGGACAGAGGCGTAGATAGAGACAAAAGAGGAATAGGTGGGGGAGGTGGCGATCTAGCACAATCGGAAACAAGTTGAAACAAGAAGCCTGGTGGCCGCCTTGGTTATATGGTTGTTCGGTGGATCCATTGCTACTGGTGCGTCCGATTGAACGGCGACCGACCGTTTCACTCACTGTTTATGCACAAGAACCGAACTCACTTAGCGGGATGTTTGTCACTTTGCTTGATTGCAGGTACCATGGGTAGTGGTTGGGCTGAAGTTTACTGCTGGAGTCTGACATCGTACGATGCCCTGGAAAGAAGATGAGAAGATCGAACACAATGTTAGTAAGATGGTGTCGAATGGTTTCAATGCATTAGAATAATGGATTACAATAGAACAACCTAGAAGTTAATCCATCGATCGACTTCGTCACCAAATACACTTGAAATACTTAGTTATCATAAGAATTTAGTGATCTAGACGACTGAAACTGTTCCTTCAAAAACGAGTATTTGATATTATATTCCTCATCCCAAGATATTTGAAGTGCTAACGAAACATGTACAGACTCTGCATCATTCTAAGGATGAATTTGAATAAAATTGAAATTCAGCGACAATTTAAATGATTTTTCAAAATATTTTAATACAATCTGTGCGAAGAAGAAGAGGGAAAAATGTTCGTTAAGCTTAAGAACATTCCGTTTTGACCTCAAGAAGCCGTTGGTAGCACCCCTGAGTGCCAAGTGTTTTCGTTCCATTTCCTTCGACACCCAATGTGTCCGGGTAGCGCTTATCTTATGGAGAAAAAAAAAACGAGAACAATTGTGTGGCAAACAAACTGAAATCCTCTTAAGATGGCGAAGTGTTTGGGGCAAAACAAAAGCCTCTCATCACTCGACCACCTCGTCGCTGCTTCTGTCCCCACCAACTGTGCTCTGTTTATCCTTTAATTTTTATATTCTCCCCGCCTTCCCTTCCGAGGGGATAGCGAGCATGCTTCCGTCGCAGCAGATCTCTGGAACAGACACCAGATCCACCGTGTCCACCCGTGTCCAGGCTAACCCGCGGACCCGGATCCCCGCCATGGTGAGCTTTTCATTAATTTCCATCCGTCAGAATTGCCCGCCAGCGTTTTAGGCCATCATACGAAGCTTATCGAGTTTGCGGCGATTCCGGACGGAAGCGAGAGGAAAATTCAATTTTCTTACGATTTGTGCACGCGCTACGAGCCCGCAAACGAGCAAACACTCACTCACACAACAGCTTCCCACACTTTGTTTGCAGCGTGTTCGTCGCTCGCTCTTTCGTCGCTCGTTGGTTCGCTCTTCGGGCTTTCCAATTTGTTCTATTGTTTCGCCGGGTGGTGTTGCGCACGCACGTAATGGAATCTGGACTGGTATGACGCTCTCGGACGATCATGCTGTCGAAGCATGCTTTAAAAGCACACAGACCTTGTGGCTCGGAGGGATGGCTCAGGGGGGAAAAAAGGTGGGGAAAAAGTTTTTCATCAGCCTGCGTGGCTGCCCATTGCTCGACCATTACAGTTTGCATGAAATGAAACTTTGCAATTCCTGGCTTCGCTGGCTAAGGGCTGTTGTGCGCGGTTGGTTTTTGTATCGCTTGGCACCACCACAACCAACACTAACGACCACCTCGAACCTCGATACCAGCTTGAATGTTAAAACAACAAGAGTGAGTACCAGCAGTAGCAGCAGCAGCAGCAGTAGAGTGGTTGGTTTGTGGTTTTTGCGTGAGTTTGTTGCTGTCCGGTTCATGAGTCCCGGGTACTCCCAGAACCACAACACACACACAAACACACACACATACACACACACACACACACAAAACCACTGTGCGCTCTCGGGTGCTCGAACTCAATTATCGTCTGGAGCTAGGAGCAGCATCCTTTCTTGCGTTACGTTCCACGGTAATCCATTTACGTAACCTTTGACATTCACGGTTCATGCCCCGGTAATGTCTTCGGATCGTGCGCCTTCTCCCTCGCCGCTAGCTCATCACGCAGATTGCAATATTCGCCTGATGGATTGGACTTCCACTGGCCGGTTTATGGCGGGGGGAAAAAACGCAAAAACAACAATTATTTCCCATAAAGCACCTTATCCACCCCCCCGGGGGGGGGGGGGGGGGAAGGAAGGTTGCGGCTGTGGCTGTGACTGCGGTCACCTTGGCCTCACGCAACCATTCTCCGTTTTTGCTCGATCCGTAATGAGCATCACAGCCGGATGGCCGTTGGATGGTCCCGGAACTCCGGGGGCGACATTTTCATCCGGCCATCCCAGGGCGGTGAGGTGACGTGAATTAATTGCGCTCACCTTGCTTCCTCTGTCCCGTCACGAATCACGCGAAGACAGCTTTGTGGGGAAGGGAATGGTGGTGGTGATGGCAAAAAATGGTTTTCATCTCCGAACGGTTTTCCACTCCAACCCCGGGTGATGGATGAGCGAGCGAGCGAAGGAGTGAGTGAGTGAGCGAGCGAGTGAGCATCTCACGCGTTACCTCACCGTTGGACAACGGTATATCTCATCCCCTCGCTGGATACACCTGGTGTCCCGGTGTCTTCCTCCCCCCCACGGCAACGCAAACTAATTAAGCCATCCATTGTCACAAACACACACAGACACGTGGAGGCGCACCTTGGGGCACACCCTGGATGGTCGGGAAAGGATGCTCCAGTTTCGGCGAAAAACCAAACCGTTGACAGCACCTTGCAGGCTTGGTCTGAGGTCGGGAGGCCAAGAGCCTGGAAGAACCACAAAACCACCCGCTTGCCCCCCCCCCCCCCCCGCGCACCCATAAACATCACCTCTTCCCTCACAGGTATCGCGGGCATTCGGTGTTTTGCCGAACACCGGTTTTTGGGTTCGGTTGTCGGGGTGGCATGGCGGTCGATGGCGGTCGTTGTTGGTAGTCGTTGTTGAAAAACGATAAACAAAACATTCACCGCAAGCTCGTTTGTCGTGGTGCGTTTGTCTTAGCGTTGTCATGAGGGCGGGGGCGGGGAACACCCACTCGCTTCCCTCTCCTTTTCTTCGCGCGCTCGACTTCTTCGAAATTGCCACTCATTAGTCATTCCCCAGGAAAGAGGGAAGACAACGGCTCCCCGGTGGGTGGTGGTGGTGGGTTTTGTTGCAGGATGGTGCCACCGTTGGAGGACAGGACAAGAACCGACGCGAAGATGAATAGTTGTCTTGTGCAACTTTCTGAGGTGCTTCACCGAACTTTGCCCCCTCCCCGAGCGGGGCAATCGGGTGGGGGGAGGGGGTGCCCCAATCGTCGACGCACCGGTGCGAATGCCGAACCTTATCAGTGTAGGTAGTGACATCTCCATAAATCAAACACCTGCCTCGGGGATGGCGTGGCGTGGCGTGATGGTCTGGGAGGAATAATAATGATCCAATTTCCGGCTGCACGTGTTACGCAATGCGAATGGGACGGGGATCAGTCGCGGATGAGAGGAGGAAAGCAAGAGAAGATTTTGGAAGCGGAGCCATGGGAAGCGCATAAAATTGAATCATGTTTTCGCGTCCCGCTTCGATGCTGATGGAGGCATTCATCCGTGTAATACAA
>NC_064874.1:77888556-77901056 GCF_943734745.1 Anopheles darlingi | reverse complement strand
ACCTTTATGATCGAAAGTTATTCCTATACACCATTACCATCGCCATAATGATCATCATCATCGTGATACATCCTGCTTTCTCTCTGCCTGGAAGCGAGCAGGATGTATTTATTACTCGTTTTATTATTGCTCTTGCCGCCAACGCTTGACGCCAACGCGTGCGCCCCCAAAAAACAAAAGCCCAAAATCGAGGCGAAAAAATCCTTCTCAGCGACCGTGCCAGCACCACCACCAGCAGCAGTAGCGCAGATCCTAGCCGTATTCCGGGTTTTTTTTCCCCCCGTTTAAAATATGACCAACATTCGCAAAACAAATTGTCCCCATTTTACCCCGCTCTCTTACGATGATTGCCAATACACAGAGCCACACGGGGGCACAGGGGCACAAGGGGTGGGAAAACAGGGAAAAGGCCGACCGCCCCAAGACAGGCGTCCCCTTCCTTAACTAACTAGGTCGGGAACGGAAACGACCCGCCCGTGGATGGTTCGCAATATTTTCATCTTCTTCGCCCTTTTTTTACTTCTTGTTTGTTCGTTTGTTTGTTTGTTGGTGTGCGTCTCGTTACTCTTTTTTATTTTTGCGAACTCGGCGTTAACCTCGACCTCTGTGACCCCCATTTCCCCCTCCAAAGGAAAAAAAACACAACGAAAAGAAAACCAAAAAGGGGAAATACCACTGTATGTGTGTGTGTGTATGTGTGTGTGCGGAGGCGCACGCTGTCGAACGCTACCAAAAGCAGGCCAACCTGGCCGTACGGCTGTGACGATCGATGGATGGAACACGGATGGATGGAGTGGTTGGGCAACAAAAAAAAACCCAAACCCGGAATCGGGTCACCTGCGACCACCAGCCGTGTCTGTGCCAGTTCACCTGCTCGGTTGAGCCGTTAAAGGCAAAATGAAAACGAGAGGACCACCAGCCAGCCCCCCACCCCGTTCGTCTCATCACCGTTCGGTGTCGATTTGCGTCTGGCGTCAGAAAAGTGCTTACATAAATGCGCGTATGTATCATAAATATTGATCCACCCCAAAAAGGGAGGGGGAGGCGGGAGGAGGCGGGAGGCAAAGACCACCATCCCTTCGCAAACACTGGGACGCCATCGTCGTCGTCGTCAGCCAGTCGTGTGCCAGTGTGGCGCTCACATAACCTCAGCTCAGCCAGCTGGTGCCAGGCGGAAGGTTTTATTTATATGAAAAGCACCGGGAATGGTCGAACAGAGATCGGCATTGCGGCCGGCAAAGGCCGGCCAGAGACCGTGGCGACTGGGCTCCTGGGCTCCTGGGCTCCTGGGCTCCTGGGGTACGGTTCAGGTTCGCATCTCATCAACGCTGAGCTGATGCGGGTTGCTCTGTTGTAGAGCAGCTTATTTGCTGCCGTCCGTTGCCGTCGCCCTTTTCTTCTTCTGCTTCTCCTTCTCCTTTTTCTTCTTCTCTGCCGGTGCCGGTTTGTTGTTTGTTGTTGCAAAAAAGGAGCGCACAGACAGCCGGGCATGCAGGCAGGCAGGCACGCTTCCGGTGGTGTACTGGCCCATAATTTACGAGCCCTGGCCCAGTACTCCGGTGCTCTCTCTTTCTCTCTCTCCGTCAGCTGTAATGCCCGCTGCTGCCGTGAAGTGCGCGAAGGTCACGACAGACGAAAGCATCTGATTATGCGGACGCCAGCGCCGGCACTAGACAAAAGGGGTCCGCAGCGAAAGATCCCGGACTATGCGGACCGCCGTGACCCGGCCCGGTCCCAAGCGCTTTTGTTTTCACCATTGTCGTTCCATAAGGGATCCGTTACTGTGCTGGGATTGCTGGGATGCTGGGCGGCCTCGTTATCATTTTTTAATTGCCGGGGCACAGAAACACACTCACGCACACAGCCAGACACACGCTACGTATATAAGCTCTACACAACACTTGTTGGATTCCGCTCATCAACCTGCCATCACGGGAATGAAGAACGGGGTCGTTCCTTTCTGCAACATGATCCCTGGAACCGTGAGCCACTCCACTCGGCACCGCTCACCCCGTCTCATCAACCGGAAGCGTCTCAAGTGGCTTTGCCCCGGGCATGCAAACCGTGTAGCACCGTGGCCCATCGTGACGCGCTCTCTCACCTGAGAGGATAACACTCGACCATCACCATCACCGTCATCATCAGTAGCAGCAGCTACAACAACAACAACATCATCAGCTGCAAGATGCGACACGTTATCGGCGCCATGCATAGTACAGCTGCTTCTCCTTCTCCTGCCGCTCTTCATCTGCAGGGTGCAACGGTTGCTTTGCAATCCCCGGACACCCCTACGATCGGACATCCCCTAGGCCACCGGCGAGCAATAAACAGCAAGCGAACAAGTGAGCGTTTGCTATGCAAATACGAACAGTGCAGGAAAAGAAGCAAGCCCGGACCAGATATCAAGGATCCGGTTGTGCTTTGCCAGTTGCCAGGTCGGACGGGACGGCCGTTGCCTGACTTGTGGTTTTCCATCCCCTTCCCTCGTCGTTAGTCGCCATTTTTGCTTTTTGCTGCTGCTGCTGCTGCTGCTGCTGGCGTTTCCAGTGGCCTTTCGTTTCGCTACTTGCCCACAGCGACACGGTGCAGGGACGATAGCGGTGGTGTTGAAGTGTGAAACGTGAGCCCACGACCTACACACCTATCCGTTGAGCGTCGAGGGTTGTATTCCGGTTCTTCTGTTGTGGTCATTGAATCACGGAGATCATAACGAGAGAAATATTTACAAACGCTCATGCGCTCCTGCTGCTGCTGCTGCTGGTGGTGTCGCTAGAGGGTGCTGGGTTAGGTGTTTTTTTATTTTCTTTTTCACAAGAACCGTTTTCCCCCACCCCGGGGATTGCTTGAGGATATTTCCTGTCCTGTTTTTTGCACTCTCACTACCGTACGCTTTCGTTTGCTCATCGTGAGCTTTTTATGAACGATCTCGTGGCTTCACGCTCACAACAAATCGTTCTATGTGTTCCGCTTTTCCTCGATACCACATACACCCAGAAGTTGTGCTCACTGCTTTTGGGGTATCCGTACACCAACTCGTTCGTGGAACGTCAAATGGGTGCGAACGAAAAGCGTTTAAATGCAATTTCCTCTGAACAAAACGCGACGCCAGGCATTAGAGCATTCGCTTCTCATTTCGGCACCACCAATAAGCCCTGGAACTCCGGAGGAATTCGAGGAAAATGCCACCGATCGCCCTAACCAACCGCTTCCCTTCGTTTGTCAATCGGAAAACGGGATCACCATGGGTTTTCCGGTGGAGCCATTTTCGGCAGCGCACCACGCAATGTCACTCACCCGCCGTGCCAGTCGTGTGCCAGTATGCTGCTAATGAAAATTGAGTTTATTTTTGAAAATCTGATTGAATTTCCACGAATCATTGTCGAGTAATGTCTTGACGGACGGATTGACGGACGCGCACGGAACCGACCGGATCTGAACCGACCAGTGGCTCCAAGTAGGAACAGAAAGATGCCACTGAAAAGGACTAAACAAGTGGCGAGATGTAGTGTGGGAGTGAAAGTAAAGAAAACGAAACAAATGATCGGATGAATGCAAAAGCCAACGCAATGACAATTCATGCTAGATGGTTGTTGGGCCGGGGCCGGTGCCGGTGACTGGCCGGCAGTGATACCGTCACACGACAGAAGAGGATCCAACGATCCTGGTTGGTTCCTTGGGCTCGCGCATAGACCTACGCCTACGGCGGGGTGTGTGTGCGTGTGTGCGCCATGATGGAAATCCAATTTGGTGCACACGCCACTCGACAAACGGTGCCCGCTGTCAGCAGGAAACCCGGCCGGCGTACGTAATTCGATTTCATGATGCCATTAGCTGGCATTTTCTAATCGAAACATGAATTTACAAGGAAAAAACCATTTCCACAGCGAAAAGCGACCAAAGTGCTGCTGCTGCTGCTGCGCTAGGGCGAGAATGCGATGCTTCAAACGATTCCCAGGAACAACATTGGCAACCTTTATGTACCTTGGAACGATCGAGCGAACACACGCACCCCCTCCCCCGCATTCGAACGATACACCACTTCCTGGAATTTTTTGTCATCCATTAGTCATCATCAACGAAACGAGACGTGTCTGATGATATTAGACAGCAATTGGTGTGCCTTTTGGAACCAGGCACCAATACCATCAGAGCATCTACTTTGTAATCTACTCGCACGAATAATCCAATTCCGCCGAAGGTTTCGGAAGTAAATTGAAACGCGTTCATCGGCTCCACACACAGACACACACACACACACACACACAACATTCTTGTGGTGATACTGGCATCGGGCACCACACCACAACAACAACGACAACACAGCACCGTTTGCCATAAAATCCCAGCGCACGAGTAGCTCCTTAAATATCAATTACACATTCATGTTCGGTCGGTCAGGTCGGAGAATTCCCAACTCGAAAACCCCCTTTCCGACCACGGGCCTCTCAGTTCGACTCCTTAAGCCTTAAGTCTTAAGTAAAATCTCTCCGCTTCATCCGGAGCTGCTCCGGTTGTTGCTGCTGCTCCGGCTGCTGCTGCTGCTGGGGATAAGAAACCGGTTTCTACTCTCTGCGATTCAGAAGGCACATCGATCTCTGCCGGACACGTCTTGATCGTAAATTCTCGCCGTACACGCGCCGCGCCTTCGAGGAACTGGGATCTGAAAGGCAGGCGAAGCGGGCAGACATTCCAACGGCGCCCCGGGGGCCTTTGGTCCCAGGTGAGATGACCGAGCGGAAAAGTTGCGTCGTCTTCGTCGTCGTTGTTGGGCCACTCGTTGGCTTTAGCTTTTGGTGAATGCGGAATGCGGTTCCTTGTATCTTGAACTCGGCCCGTGTTCGACTCTGTGTTTGTCTGTGTGAGGACTCGGTATGGTTTGGAATTTGTAAAGAGTTTACTGGTGAAGGTTAGGTCAGGCCGAAGCCGGAGCCAGAAAAATCGATCCGAGTCGATTTGTCGCTGGAGCGCTTGGTCGGTCGGAAAAGAAGATACTCCCGGGGGTCTCTCATCACTCATCACTCTCCAAACGCCCACAGCAAAAGGCGGGGGCCAATCTCGCTTGGCTCGTTTTGGGACGGGTTGTGAGTTTATGAAAATTCCCATTTGCAACAGTGTATCTTGGCATGTTGACATGCGGCCCATAAATCCCCGCTGGTGCTACTCGAACATCGGAACATGCCCCCGGGAGGATACGGCCAGAGGGATCAATGCTAGATGTTGCTGTACTGTGCATGACACATGTTTTCCGCGATTTTTTCCATCCCGTTTCGTTTGCCTTTCGTCTACTATCGACCGGCTTGTAATCGGAGAGCGCCCTCTGCTGGTGGCGATGCTGGTACCTATCACCCAACAGACACCAAAACGCGCCCAACCGGTGCATTCCACGGGTGGTGGAGTTGAAGTGGAATTTATTGCATTACCATACTTTCAATGCAAAGGTGACCTGGCAAGGCGAGCTGGCAACGGGAGAACCGGACGAAAAAGGCGAGAGCGCGACGCACAGGGAAGGTCCTTGAAGAAAGCTTCATCCTCCTCAGCATTCTCTAATCGTCAGCGCCTCGAAGCGCTACGATGTGTCCTGGTGTGCGCAGCAAGTGGTACAGTCTGCCGTGAGGGCACTAGACAGGCAGCCGGCCACTCGAAATGCCGGTACGTGACATGCCGCCGGGGGTACCGTGCCGCTGCCAGATATGACTTTCGAGCTCCGGAACCCCTGGAACGCCCAGATTTTGCCAACAACTTTGCGAAGGTTCCCTCTTCAATCGAGGTGAACTTGCTTCACTCAATAGCACTGTCCGGGAACCCTTGTCCGGGGGCGCTATGCTCCGGTAGCACTTTAAAGAAGAAGTGTTCTCCGACCTCTGAAACTTCTCGGTCGCACTTGGGGAAGCGTTGCCAACAATGATCCGGCCGCTCGCGGCACAAAAAGCAAGATAACAACGTCGCGGTTGTCTATTTAAATTAAATTTTCCACCATGGTTCTCTCTGTCTCTTTCTCTCTGCCTCTCTGTCTCTCCTTCTATCTCCCTCTTTCTCTCTCTCTCTCCCTCTTTCTCTCTCTCTCATCTCTCTTTTTCTCTCTCTCAATCTCTCGTTTTCTTTACTAAAAACGAAACTCGTTCCTGGGAGCGATTGGTTATGCGAAAGCCTCAATTCATCATAAATATGGTCATCAAAAGGGCAAAAGAACGGCAACACAACCACCTGCCTCTGGAGCAGCCATGCCAGTGAGAAACGATTAATTCCGCGCGCGAGTTTTTCCGCCGGAAAGACGACCGACCTCTCAATTAATCACGATAAGAAAACTTGACTCCCGGGCGCGTTGCCTACTACGCCATCACCAGAAGGGGGCCCAGGGCCCAGGACGGAACTTTTGAAAATTGTATCGAGCGAATTGAGGCCAGGCGCTTACAGGGCCTGGTCTGGCCTGCCATGGCATGACGCCAATGGCGCCTTTTGGTCTCAGCAGCTCAGCAGCAGCGTGAAAAATTCAAGCGCAGCGCAGCCCGTTTTTCGCTGAACCACAGCCACGCCGTCGCCCAATCGACGGAAAACTTTCATTCCCCCTTTTCGTCAGTGGCCCGCGGAAGGCTTTTATTTCAACTTGTACCCCGCCTTCTTTTCCGCCCCGTTTTCGGAGACCATCAACCCGTAGGTATTGTGTGCCGGTATGCCTTATTTTGTGTGGCGGTAGCGGCCACATCATTGGCTGGCGTTTAAAGTATTTCCACTTGAATGACGGAGGGCTACTGGAGGGCGAAGGAGCTTTACGGATCACGGGACCTGGGAACTGATAAGCGCGGTGCAAAACGCTTTCACGCTTTTATTCGCGCGATATTGAAGAAGTGATAAAATGTGTCCATCATTTCGGCGAACTTCCTCGTCAAAAATCCTTCCGTCCCCTTCGTCTCCGTTGCGATAGGAAGGAATTGTTTCGGATGTTCTCTCAGGCCAAGATCCTTTTCCTTTCTGTCAATTCTCACTCCACCCCAGAGAGGGTCGGCGCGTATTTCTTTGATTCGCGGCAGCAGTAGCAGCATTAGTTCAAACACAATTATTCATCCAACCAGCAAATCCGTCGACACGCTGGTGTTCACTGACAAACGAACGACTCCAAGAACGTTCGCCAGAGGGCGAACACTTCTTCATATTTGCGCTTCCGAGCAAATAGGCCCGGCCGCCGCCTAGGCTGGATGCTCGAGCAGATTACTTCCCCGGATCGGAACTCTCGCAAATCATGATTTATGAGCTGGTTTATCAGATCAATGCTTCATTATGCCGCCCAACAATTGCTTCCTAGCGCGAGTAATCCCCATCCTTGGCCCCGGAAAATCCCATGGAGACCGGCGTCGTCTTCGCGTTGCGTTACGAAAAAGGCGAAAGCCTCGCGTACTGCCGGTTTCTGCGAAACGTACGTTTCATCCAATAAACGATGAACATATTCTGGAATTCCGGCAAGCGGATGAGGCATTTCTGGATGCTGGATCGCATTTTTCGCGGCCCTGTTAGAATGTTTGAAGGGAACTACTAGAAGCGCTTGTTAGAGGAACGATTGATGGAACAACAAGTTGCTGCTAACAGTCGCTTTTCGAAAGCAACAAAAGGCATACCAGGGCATGTTCCTGGAATAAAGGCGTCAATGGTTTTCCTATAACGGCAATGTGTTAATGTTGGAGAACAATACATCCACGCACATTGAATGGCGCTGCCCTTTATAATGGCTACACTATTCGAATATCACATCCGTAGCCACAGCTATTCATTGTTCGTTATCGCAATCAAACCAAAAATAATCCCCACTCAACAATGTAGTAACGAATTTTCATTAAAAATGCTCACTATTGTTGCAAAACTCAACGTTAACAAAGACTTTAGCGTAAATCGGAAATCGTGCGTCATCGTCCCTCGCGTAACAGCGCACGGAAGGAAGCGCCGTCCGGCGAGACCGAATTCCGAAAATGCAGCGCCCATTGTTAGTTCAGCGCAGGGAATGCATCCATAAACATTCCCTACATTACATTGCGAACATGGCGAACGTGGCGAACGTGGCGTGTGCAACAGTCCGTAGGTGGCTGCAGCACCACACACACACACAGACACCGCTTGGTATGCAGCAAACAGAAACAGCAGCAACATAACGAGCAGCAGCAGTAGCAGTAGTAGCAGCATCTACCACCACACTTACACTGCTACCATGCGACTGCCCAAAATGATTCCCCACTTCCGGTTGCGTCCGGATGCACGCCGGCTGCGGTATCCATTAGTGGTGTACGGGTGTTGCAACCAACACCGGTTTCCATCCGTGCATTCCGGATGGATATGAAGGCGGAAGCTCGAGCATTAAAATCCTCCACTGCCGGAAACCGGAAGCGGGCCCATTTTCAATCGACAACTATAATGAGCGCAATGCGGGAGGGCTGAGAGAGAGAGAGAGGGGGCGAGAGAGAAAGATGGAAGGAACACTCCACGAATGCGTTCTCAATGGCAGTTGCGCCGCGGATGGCGGATGGGGAGAAGCAAACAAAACGTGACGGGGAAAAATGTGGTCGCTCCCGTGGTGTGCACGGAACCTTTTTCTGCAAATGTACGCCATCTTAAGTGCTTCCGGAATGCTACCAGACTAAACCAGGCGGAGCTAAAGGACCTTCTGCTGGTGCTGGTGCTGCTGCTGCTGATGCTGCTACCGCCTGGTGGTTAACTGATAAGCCATGCTGCACACTGCACGCAAATTGCATCAGCAAATGCATCCATGTGTGCACTCCCCGGCCGTCGCACGGTTTGAGTGCACGGAAGCTGAAGTACTTGTAAGTGGATGACGATGTTCCTGTCCTCGAGCAGATGAAGATGTCTAGGCAGAGCGAAGAGCTATTAAAAATGGAGGGTGTTTGGTGCCCGCCAAGCACCTCGAAAGATGCCTTTTAAGGTGAGAATTACAAGGGATCGTGAATACCAGACAGATGAATGAATCGTCGATTCGTGTGAGGAATTCAGTTATTAAAGTGTTGTATTGACAACAATTATTATTTGAAAGACCGCAATGCATATCCCTTCCAATAGCACAAAAATGTTCATTTTAAATGGTTTCCTACAACATATACAAAGCAGCATTTTAATCCAACATTTGCTCGTGTCAGGGTTTCTTATCCGTTTCTTACCATATCCCCACCAAAAACATAACCACCAAGAGCACGTCACCGGTATCGTAATACGCCGGCCTTACCACTCTGGAAGCTGGAAAAACCAACAAAAAGGAAACCTCATTTACCGTACCGATTCCACCGAACCACGGTCACGATCCGGTTCGCATAACCTTGGCGCAGACGATAAGCGGCCAGCATGCGCCGTAACCACATCACGAAGCGGCCGTCTGTTTACTGGGCGAGGGCGAGGGTGGGGGTCGAGGATTCGGTAATTTGAAAACGCAACATTGGCCAGACGCACGTTGTCCTCTCCCAGCCCCCCGAAAATCGCAATCGAAATGGAGCTGCAACTGAAACAAAGGATCCGGGGATCGGCAAGAAGAAGGTGCGTCCAGTGCTCGCGTGCGCATAAGTGGCCAAGGCGAAGGCGAACATAAAAACCCCGCTAGCCATTCGGAGAAAAATGTTTTCAATTTTCTTCAGAACCAACCCCCCCACCCCCAACCTTCTCCTCACCCACCAACTAAATGTCTGCAGCTGAATTCGGCTGTCGACCGCCGGTCGAGGTCGGGACCCCCCTCCTCTCCCAAGGATTGTGGTTCGATGGAAGAAGGTCACAGGATGTGCTGTCCATGGGAATGATGCGCCCCCTGGCGCCCCCCGGGAGCACACATCTACATAGGTGACCCGCGTCGTGGGCCGCATTCGATTGTGTGATCTTTGCTTTTAAGCTAGTTTCGACCATCGCCTGTCGCCGGTCCCAATGCCCGAAACCTGAGGAGAAAAGGAACTGGGCAGCGAGCGAGCGAGCGAACGAGAAAATTGGATATCGCGCTCCGGGCACAACCGGCATGGTTTGTTGGGGAAACGGGAAGGGGGGAAGAGAGAGTCTATCGACCGGAAAGGGAAATGGAAAATCCACAAAACATATGCCAACGACAGAGGACCGAACCCTCTTGGCGCTTTCGAATGGCGGGACATTTGAAGGCAGCCTTGGCCCATTTCAAGATGCGGGCCGGGGGGGGCGAATAATAGATATTTTAGGATCTTTCTCCCTCTTCCCTCCCTCTCTTTCTTTCTCTTGTGCTCTCTCTCACGTTCTCTGGGTCTATTTTTTCGTTAACCCCGCTAATTCAAGTTCAGTAACCTTTTTCCTCTTGTGGTTGAATTTCCCGCCTCGATTTCCCGCTCGCTTTTGAGGAAAGATTATCCGTCATCTAGCGCCGTAGACGAGCCCACCACCACCAGCTAAGCGTAACTGGTGGACACAAAGGTCAACTGTGAGACTATCAAAATGGTTACGTCGAGAAGAAAAAATGCTCCATAATAACTTAACGTTAAAATGCGAAAGGTAGGTAAGGTAACCTGTTAATACCGGGGCTGGATACCGCAATGGAAAAACGCGGAGCACAAAACGGGAAGAAAAACATTCCAAAATGCTATTCTAAAAACCGGCCTCCTCCAACCGGCTACCGGCTTGCGGAGAGAAAAGCGAACGAAAATCCATTCAACCGGTTAACGAACTTACCTTTTTTCTGCCCTCTTCCTCTGCTTCCTCGCGGCTCGGTTTGCTCGATTCGCCCGTCGTCTTATGATGCTGGTGACCTTTGGTCCACCTTTTCTCTTCTTACACCTTCTTCTTGGTTGGTGGTTCCTCTCCCCGAGACAATTTATACCAACCGGGCGGCTAACGTACGCCGACTGGTATCACCATCAGATCATCCTACAATTCAACAATCCAACACACACACGCGCGCGCGCGCGCACGAACCCACACTAACACCGAATAGGTCACCGGAAGTGGGAGGGTTGAGTCGAGTTTTGCCTCGAGATTTTTCACACAACAGACGGTGGCGGTAAGGCCGCGAGACAAGCCGCGACGAAACGACGCACGTTCCGCGTGCACGCACACGCACTAGGAGCCGTGGTAGGTGAAGGTACAGGAGGAGGTCACCGCAACGATAGCTTCCGCCATAAATTTGATCGCTCAACGCACGATGGCGACGAAGACGAAGGATTGCTGCATCAACTAGTAGAACCGATCGGAATGAAAGAAGAAAATGAGAAAAATGGACGAAACGACGACGACGAAGCAGGCCCGGGGACCCGGGCGACCTGGTAGTTTGGTTGAATCGAGAAAAGGGCAAAGTGGAACAGGAAGTAATTGAAACTAGGCGACGCTTTCTGCTTCCCTCCCACTCCACGCTTTAATGGTACGAGGATTTCGGCAGGTTAAGACCGGGTCCTGGTTCTGACAACGCGTGAAAACAAGTTTGTCTTGTTCCTTAACACAATTTCTGGACCGTTCACACCGCGGCAGACTTTTCGAACTGTTCGCAAATTTCTATTTCACAGTCTACTATGTCTTCACCCGAGGAGGATGAATGTGTCCCGTTGGTAAGGATACATCTCACACAATCCCCCTTTTTGGACAGGGCAACCTGATGTAATTTATATTTTCATTTAGCTCTTCCGTTGCTCCGGGAGACGCCGTCTCGGTCTCGGCGACTCGGTCTCTTCTCGCTCGCTCTAAAACGCACACGTGGAGGATACAGTACAGGGACAGAGCCAGACAGCCGGAAGCTGCTACAACGCCAACGCACAGCACATGGCACCTATATATACCCAGGAGCAGCCTTGCCAACGGAGTCATAATAATAGTCACGCCGGGCGCCGGTGAGTGAGTTCAGTCGCACTGAAAAGGCTTCCCATACCAACTTGTTACAAATATCAGCGAGGCAGCCAGCCAGCCAGCCAACATGCCATCGCTACCAGATCCCTGGTATCATCCCCCTACCGGAAACGGAATGTTCTCTCGCTCTCTCTTCTTCACTTTCATTTTCATTAGCCTCATTCTGCCTTTGTCTATCTCTCTCTCTCTCTCTCCCTTTCTCTCTCCCTTTCTCTCTCTCTCTCTCTCTCTCTCTGTTTTCTCTTTTTCTATCTATCGTTCTCTTTTACTCCACTTTTATACGAAAATGTTTCGCAAATATCTGTCGTGACGTTTTTGGATTATTTTCAGAGGAAATCCGTGAGTTTCCGCCTCGCCATTCGGAGAACGCTTTGACCTTCAAGCGTCATCATCGAGCGGTACGGTCTCGGCTAATTCGCATGCACAGCTCTCCTAGGAGTATTCCTCCATCGGGGGTGGGACCGTGCCTTCAACCTGTGGCCACCGTTAACCCAAAAGGATGCGCTCGATTGAAATGGAATTTGGCACAAATGAAAGGAGTGCCGCTGTTGCCGTTACGGTGGAAACACTCGTCGAGGGACGATAATGTCCTCAAGGTCACCACTCCCAGCAGGACTAGACTATAGATAGACTAGCGCGGGGCTACGGCGAACGGACTTCAACGGTCG
>NC_064874.1:77841056-77876056 GCF_943734745.1 Anopheles darlingi | reverse complement strand
TTGCCAACCAAGCTAAATCCTGCCAAAGCACCACCAGGCCAGCTGGCTGGATACACACAAACTCTCTCGCACACACACTCTCTATCTCTCTGGCTGCACAGATGACGACGACTGGAAGGCACTTTTTGGGAAGCACGATGAAAACATCAAGGCTAATTTCGGTTCCCAAAATGTACCGGGTCCCTTACATCAACCCATGGGAAGACAGAGGCCCTTTAGCCTAATTATGCAACTCCGTTTGAGCCGCTCGAGGCGTCGGTCGTACCGGAACAACGGAAGAGAACAACAGAGGACGAACGAAAGCATAACAATGCCACCATTGCGGAGCGCCCGGGAAGGGTCGCTTCGGCCACGCCACAGGGTCACTAGTTCGTGACATAATTAAATTATAATTAACAAAATACCACTCTCGGCAGCTCGGCTCTCTGGCCGGCTGTTCGTGCTGCTGGCCCTGTGTCGTCTGGTGAGGGAGAACTGTTCACTGTACACATCCTCGACGCCTCTTTTCCTTCTGCATTGGGCGTTTGAAGACGTTTACAGGCCGCATGATAAATCTGATGCCAGTAAAGGGAAGCTACGCTTTGCTTACATTTTTGCCGAGCTCGAATGGTGCTGGCAGAAATGCGTCCGTCAATTTTGACAGGGTTGGATAATGCAGCTCCTTACTGAGAAATTTGCATTATGCATTTACAATTAAACCAAATTTAAACCGTTATCTTTAACCGTGCTGAATTAAACCCTTTTAATTCAACAGATCACAAAGCATCTCATTGTCAGTGTCCTTCACAGAAAACTGGTCTTTCCCCCTGCATTCTGTCCTACCCGAATAGGTTTCCTGATTGTGTGCTGCTGATTCATGGACATTTACACAAACTGTTCAGCATAAAGGGACGAAAAACATCGAAAACCTTCTGATTTGGTCGCTCTTCTGAGAACTCATCAAAATCAGAGTTTGGCGCCCTGATTAAGGGACCGCGTGCCCAACATCCGGCATCCGGCATTACAATCGTCATCTGCGTTGAGGTGTGCTTCGGCTTCTGATCTGATGTCAGTGCCATTCTGTCATTCTGTGCGCCTGTGCTCCGTCCCCATTGGTTCGGGAAAATCCTTAATTTATGCCACCACAACAGGGTTCGCAAGCAAACAATACTCTCCAAAAACAATATCCTTCGGTGTGCACCAACCTCGCTTCCTCTGCTCAGCTCCCTCAGTGGGCGGTTTCAGCAACAACTGAAAACACCAAACCGAAACCAATCCCTACCCCATGCAGTGGCACGCCGGGCAATGTTGGCGTCGCCGGTTGTGAATGCGGTTCCAGTGGTACTGTGGCGCTGGTTGCGGTGGTAGTAAGATTACGAACAAGATGTTATTGCAATCCCCTCTACCCTTCCACCGCCCCGGAACCCAGACTGGCAGACAAACAGGCAGTCGAGCATTCCGGCCGAACTCATCCGTCCAATCGGTTCGTGTTTGCTGACGAAAAGGTTCGTTCGCCGTTGTTTTCCCGCACTACTACCACTAGTAGTAGAAGCAGCAGCACCAGCAGCAGCAGCAGTTCTCCGTAAGTCATGTCCGTTTGACCCTTCACGGTTGGTGCTTCCACTATGTCAACTTGGATTTCGCCAGCATCGCCTCCAGGCGCGCGTGGAAGATTCACCTAACCCATAGTGGCAAACCGGGCCGGGAATGACGCGCGTCCTTCCCTCGTGCCGTGCCAGCATTCGTAATTGCTTCGTAAGGCAGGCTCGACACGGACACGGACGCTGGCGGGGAAGAAATACTTTCATAGATCATTATGCTGGCCACTGACCATCAGTATCATCCCGGGTCCCGGAGACTTTCCCGGAACGTTCTGAAAGGCGGCTGTAACCTGACCAACCAACACGCCGACCTATGCACCGACGTCTGGTGCAGAGTTTGTAGCGAACGAGCAGCCGTAGAACACCGTTTTGATGTGAAGCGATGTAGCTGGTGTGTATTATTGCGATGCTTCAAAGGGAAAACAATAGAAATGATATATTTGACCATCAACGGACATTCGGACGCTCGAAGGACATGACCCGTTGGGTGTTGATTTTCATTTCGCACACATTGTGGATCTCTTACATAAAGGCTATTCATAGATGTGGGATGTCAGTTGTGTACACCTCGTTTTAATGGTGTTTATTCTCATTGCGTAATTCATCATTCCAAACTTCAGTTTGCTATAGCTGACAGTGATGATGAAAGGAATTTGAATAGAAAGGGAAATATGTACCATCCAGTATTATTATTCATTTTCATTTTCATTTTCCCTCCTGGTATGCAGATCACACCACATTAAACATGATATGTATATCATTTGTGCTGTGCCTGCTAATTTTTCCAAACCTTTTGGAAAGGTTATGGAAGAGTTGATTAATTGCGAAATCATTTCCACTTGTAAAAATAAATTACAGTGTCGCTCGCTTTACTCTCGATTAAAGAACTAAAATCAAAGTAGTGTAATCATGAATTTACAACCTCTACCAACAAAGACAAATCCCTAAGATCATTCAATTGCTAACAAACCGATAGCTACCGATTGGACCAATCACCTCCATTCTGTTGGGTTGGGTGTCCCTGAGGTGAGGGCGATGAGTGCAACAGGATTAATTGCAGCACAACCGTATCATCAAAAAACCCCCGTAGCGCAGCAGTTTAGTCTCGTACCTTCGGGCGTTGGGCGTTGGGCGCTGGGTGAGGCATCTTTCGAGCACAAATTTGATTCCAAACTCCACGTCTCATCTTCACCACCACACCACACAAACTAACCACCGGCTGGCCGGTGTACAGTGTAGCTGCAGTCTAGCAGTCCCAGAGCCCGGGCGTTAAAACCGAGCAATCAGCCGAGAATTTTAATTATCCCCCCGGGCTGATAAATTATTCACTTGGATTCGCACGCCGATCCCGGTCGGTGTTGGCCACACCGTGCCAACCAGTCAGCCAGCCAGCCAGCTCGGGCTCGGGCATAAACTTTGTGCCCGCTGGTGCTCGAGCTCAAAACTATCGTTAAATTTGTGTCTCTTGGGGCGAGCGGGCGGACGTACTCGTCCTACCCGAGCGCCCCAGTGGACTTGTTGGCTTCCGAGGCCAGGTCTCTTCTGGCCAAAACATGAAAGTTGCCTCCGAGAAGAGGAGACGGTGGTCTGGCTGGCTGCTCAACGCCCGAACGCAACCCCCCGTCCCGACTGCTGGTTCATTTTAATTCGATGAAAGTGCTAGCAAAATAAGAAGAAAAAGACGGCGCAGGGGCGCCTCAGTTACTCTCCTTCGGCGTCTTTCAAATCGTTTCCGGATAGTTGTATGACGGAGCCTTTCCAATATTGTAACGCCTGCTCGCAACTACATTGTTGCAACGGCTAATGGGCGCGCAACAATTAAAGCAAGTTTAACGTTCCGCAAATTCAATTCAAGCAAACTCCAATTAATACAACGACACCTTATCTCACGAGTTGTGGCTTGTCCTCATTCCGGCACAAACCATGACACGGCAAGCCAGCAACAAATCATCGCGACGCTATACACCACGGTTCCAAGCAGTGCGAACCAATCAAATCGAACGCTTCAACGCTCCAAGGATACCAGCATCCTGTAACAGGCGCGACCTCAGAAGAAGACGAAAGAATGAAGGGCAAAGGGCTCAACGACCAAAGCACGACCATTGTGCCCGCTGACTAACGAACGGCATCATCACGTCATCATCCTGTGGTCTTACCGTTCAAACCTTGCGCGCTTCGTGGTATCGGTGGTCGGCTTAAGGGAGGGGGGCTGTACAGCCGCAGCCAGGCCGAGGATACTGAAGGACCATTAGAGCGCCGGAGCACCGGAGTGTCGTCCTCTTAGCGGACCGATGGTCGCTGATGGTGATTTTTAAGCCCACGGTTTCGGTCACTCCAAGGCACGACCTAGGCCGTCCGTAGGTGATCCGTTGACCAAACATACACACACACACACACTCGGGGAAAAAAGTAGTCCTTCTCGTCTAAGTTCCTGTTTGCTCGTTGCGATGACCACCGTCCGCGGCTGGCCACTAGTTACACTGGCCAGCGGACCCGGAGCGTCGTGCGATCCGATCCGATTTGTGGTGGATGGCCGGTCTGTTCGGTGGCCCGTGGGCAGCTGGCGGTAGCGCTGGTTGGTTGGTGACAGGTAACCCTTGCTGCTGGGACCCTTGGTCAAATCACGGCCGGCGAACGAAACGAAAGCTTGAGCACGATGTGCCGATGTGCCGCCGGCAGTGCCGGTGTGTGAAGTATTAACGAGCAAACTTTACGATTGTGTTCGAATCACACAATCGAGTGCCCACTCTTGGCCTTCTGGGATTTTCCTCATTTTCCTATTTGTGGCGATGCGTTATGTGGTGTTTGGTGCGATTTGTTTCGCTCGCTCCTGTGGTGTCCGAGCGACAACCGGAGCACCACCGGCGGTCCCTGCATCGTGGTAAGTCGTGCTAAGTGGCGCATTAGTTCGCTGAAAGTATCGAGAGGTTCAAACGGGGCATAACCGGACATCGGTTCGGCCCGCTGGCTGGATGCCTGGTGTTCATCAGTGAGCCTCATTAAAATTGAATCGCTCGAGAGGGGCACGATTGAAGTAGCTTCAACGTGCCGTGCTTTCTAAAGAGGTTGATTGTAGCTACGGGGCTACGGTCCTTACAATGTCCGTGTTAGAGTTCGACTCACTGACTTGTCCTGTCGAGAGGCATCAGTCTCGCTGCCTGTATTATGGGCCGGTGGTCAGTTCATTTGTTCTCCGAAAACTAATCCTACGTTCCAAGGGAAGCACTGTTCTCAGTTGCGGTCTCTGACTATTTTTATATCAATGGAGCTTCGCTCCTCTCCTCACGTTGTTGTAGAGTGGTTGACAGCTGCCACACTACTGCTGCACAGCTCTAACGAAGAAACTTTTCAAATTAAGACACCCAGTTTGTTGTAACAGTGGTAATGCATCACCGGGTTGTCTAATCTCCATCCGTCTAATTCGCATACTACTCTGCGCCTGCTAACGAGTGTCTTAAGATGGCTGACGAGGTTGCCAGATGTGTGCGAGGCAGGTAATGAGCCAATTAAAATAGGAAAATGAGTTAGTTTGAGCTGTGGAACCGATCATTCACCGCAGCCCAGCATGCAGGCAGTCACGACAGGCAGACGGGCAGGCAGGCAGGCCGGCCGGCAAGCGTCAGTGAGTGATTGCATTGCAAAGTTTAATGAGATTTTTCGATCTACCACAGCTTCGGCGAACCGTGCCCTCCACCACTCCAGTGTCAGTGACAAGTTGGTCTAATGGATATGGTGAATGTTAGTGCAAATGCAGCGCAAATGCCCCCAAGGCAGCCCTCCATCACCGCTACGAACCAACCCAAACCAAAGAGCTAATGAGATCGATCAGCATGCATATTGCATTTGATGGTTGCACCCGAACATAATCGTGCATCGCTTCATTTCCCACGTACCACGTGGCGCATGATGATGATGATGATGATGATGATGATGAAATGTGGTTTTTTCTCCCGGGGTTGGTGCCGTGGAGACAAATCCCCAGGAAACAAAGAAAAAAATTGAAAACTGCGACACTAACCGTATAACCTACTGTTTGGTGTGTTTGACGTTTCGATAACAACGTGTGGACTAGAGGAGGATCGGGGCCGCGGATACGCAGTTAGTGACAGTAATTTATGACGCACGAAACAATTGCATCGCAATGGGATGCTAAATATTGTAAAATCCAATCAATTGGTTAGTCGCCAGCCAGTAGCGGGTGGCTCGAGCGGTTTACCGCAAATAATTGAATAATCCAATCGTCACTCCACTTCACTACCAGATGTTCCAATCAAAACGAACTAAATTTAATTATTGATAAGCGTTGCCGACGCGTTGTTTGCTGAGTAGTAACATGATATTCATTTGTTTGTACTAAGTTCATGAGAGCAGTAAATTAGTTCTTATGATAATTGTTTTGCACTGAACACAACAGCGAATGGAGCGAACACTTTATATTAGAGGATAATCATGGTAATTGACACTGTTTCATCGTTCAATTCAAAATGCAATTATCTGATGCTTGAACATTCTGCTTTACATTACTCGGTGTTGTTTGCTATTTAAAAAGCGCATTCGCGTGCCACAACTGATAGCCAAATAATCGTGAGACATAAGTCCATACACATACAGGACCATTCGATTGGCGAAATGTAATTACTAATGTCGAAATGTAACTAGAATAATGTATAGTTGCCTCCTGGAACCTTCCTACGAAACGAAATTGCTAGATCGCATCATTCAGGCGGTTCAAACAACACAATTCCTCACTTTTATGGCCCGACAGTTCCACAACGTACAGTCAGTGTAGGACATTAACATTGTTGTGTGACGACTATCGAGCACAAAAAATATCGGACAACGCAAACCACGATGAGTGATGCGATCTGGTCCGTCCGTTTGTAGCAGAGGGTGAAGCACCACGAGCGTGACCAGCAGTGCCGAGTCCCGGAGGCTCTCCAGGAAACACCTGCAAGGAATTGGATAACTTAAAACTGGAACGAACCAAATATACAACACACACACACAAAACACGAGGGGAGATGTGTAGAAAGATCCATTACATCGTCAGTTGGTCATCGGTCTTCAGTGACCGGCATTGCGTCACGCTGGCCGGTTGTTCGGGACAATCCGAAGAACGAAGGGTTAGGCGGACGCAAATTTATGTCCCGAACGTGCCTATAAAAGTATCCCGACTTTATGAGCTGTCGTACAGCTTAGGAATGTGAATGCGGAGTGACCAGACCGAAGCTAGGGGATGGGACACGGTCCCTTCCGATGCTGTTTCGTGCACCCAACTCTCCCCAATGGCCATGACGCTGGTTGTAGTTGTTTCTCCCGGAAGCTGCCACCCACCGTGAACAGCTGGCGCACTGTGGCAGAGATAGAACCCTGCCTTACCAGGATGCCGTACAAATTGAAAAGTGCTCGAACAGAGTCCGGAGTTTCCTTTGTCCTCTTCCTTTGGAGGACCGCTAGCAGCGGCGATTGGCTTATGATAGTGTAAACGGAGGCGTCGGCAGCACTACTACGACGATGTCGACGATGAAAACAAAACTGAGAAGCAAATTATTGAATATAAATCGCACCCAATAAGTTATTGAGAGGACCGACAAAGGACACGAACAGGCAATGGTCGCCAGCTTGGCACTCCGTTTGACTTTGTTTTCCACTCAATGGCGCCTTCGGCGATACCCACCGGTGATACACAGGGCTTCTTATGTGTGTATGTGTGTGTGTTGCAAGTCTGTTTGAAGTCTGGTGTGCTCTCCTCTACAGTGTGTCGCATGTGACGCACAACAAATGACACTCCACTTTGAGCCTTGCCGGTTTGCTGCCGGGAAGTTTCCTGCTTTGATGAGAAAGTACTCAGTGATCTTGATGCTGCTGCTGCTGCTGTTGCTGCCAACGGTTGGGATGAAAAATTAGTTTCAATAACATGGTTCGTGCGGCAGCAGCAGCAGCAGCAGCAGCAGTCGCTGTACCGTGCTGCTACAGTGTATTGGTCCAAAAGCGGCTGGATGGAAAAGGTAATATTTCATATGCTGCACTTATTACATCGAGATGAAGTGCTCTGCCCCATCATCGGGCTGCAGACACCGAGCATCAGTCATCGATCGCTGGACGAGTATTCAGCGCATCTCAGTTTCCGCCCATCTCGGGGGAAGGAAGAATTTGAGAATATTTCATTACCGTGAGCATGAGGTTGAAGTAAGGCTGTGTGCAGTGCACGTCACTGCACGTCATGCATAGCAATTTACATTTTTGTCCGTAAGACGACCAAGACCGATATCTCCATACCATTGCATAGTTTGCTTGCTGTATGCTGCTGTTGCATGCTTCATGAAGTTTCTCCAGCGTGCTCGCCGATGCTGATGCTGACAGTACATTGTGCATCATGACGGCACAACGTATGGGTGTGCATTTCGAGAGCAAACATTTAACACTATTAACCATCAGCAAAGTTCAACATTTCACCATCCATCTCCGGTCCGATCGGTCGAGTGAATTGTTTCGCAATTAACAGTTCCTATTCGAGCCGAGCAGCCAAATAAACATCGAGTTAATTTAAAGGACAATAGATAGCAATGGCGGCAATGCTGCGCGTGCAAACACAAAAAGTGATGAGCAAACCATCCCCCGCCCCGCCTCGATTTGACCACCGATGCCTCCCAGGGGCCGAAGCTTATTTAAATCCTGACAACCAAAACAAACCACCTTCTCCATCATCCCCATCCCCGACCTTCCCAATCTCCCCCTATTCTCTAGGCCACTGTTTGACAGAAAATTGATGGATGGTCGCCGGAGCGGCCAAGGTTAATTTATCATGTTAGCACTAGAACAGCCGCACCCTAGCAGTCGCCCCCTCCCCCCTCCCTGAACTTGGCCAAACGTTTGCGACCACCTGTCTCCTCACCCCTTTCCCCTCTTGCCCACGACGGCAGCACAACACGTGCGCCGTCGCCGACGCTGCTCGAAATGATAAATTTTGCGCGCGGAATTAATAAATTAAACTGACAACGCGGATGGCGGAACGATTAAGCGCCACTAGAGCTAGCTGGCTGGCTGGCTTGTTGCAAAATTAGCAAAAAGAAAGTACCGCAACCACTTCGTCCTCTTTTGTCTCCACTGACCAGCACGGCACGGAATGGTGCGGAATGATGAAAAATTAGCCTCGCCTCAGTTACGGCCGGGGTGCGGGAATGGTGCAATGGAATCTCCCCACTTTCACGTTGATTGGAATTAACGCTTTTGTGCGCGTTCGTTTGCTTCACGGGACCACGGGCGGTGCCTTCCTCAAGTGGCCAGTCAGCACATTTCGGCGCACCATTTATTAGACGCTAGCTATCCGCTACTCACTGCTGACAGGACAGCTCAGGGCAAGGGCCTGGCAAGGGCGATCTACGAGCGATGCTACGCCAGCTTGTTCGCTACAAATCACGAACCGACAATGGTTTCGCGTGCCGTTAAGGGGTAAGCCAATGTCTGCCTGCCCGATAAAAGCACATAAAATAAGCTTGTTTAATTTTTGGAACATAAGAGCTCCCGGGCATTCAGCCGGAACATTCGGTTTGATGAAAGCTCCGCCAAAAACCTAGCCCTTCGAATGGGATGATGAATTCGAACATTTTCCGAAATGTATTATTCTAATCTCGCTGACAGACGGCGTTCAGCTTTCCCGGCAGTTGCCTTTGAACGGGCTAGACACAAAACTGCTTAGCTCAGCATATCGGATATTTCGAAGCCACTCGTTCGCTTGGCACTTGGCGTCGCCTTCTGTGACAACCTTCAGGGCATAGGAAAAGATGGGGAGGAGGGATAAATTGGTCCAGCAATTCTAACCCCACAATTCACGTTGGTTTCGGGCTGGGCTTTGAATTAGCAATTTTCAGTTTTGTAAGTGAGTGTGTGTCTGTGGTGTGTGTGTTGGTGTGTGAAACAGACGGATGCCTATTACATTTATCATCAGCTGCTAGTGAGCGCAGCGCACACCGCTGTGCCTCTGCTATACCTTCTCCTGCACGGCCGTTCATATCTTCCTCTTCATTTAAACCGGATCCAGATTGTATAGCTGCCGCCGGCGATAGGCCGTGAAGAGGGGAAAGGGAATGGTGGGCTTTTGGGGTGGAAATTTTCACAATTTATTTGACGTATTTTTCAAACGCAACGAAACACAGCTTTGGCCCCGGATTTAGATTAATAAAGCTCACACATAGTCACCGACCGACCAGCAGCTCACCAGCACTCCTAAGACCAAGGGAGGCAGCCAGGAGGCAGCAGGACGAGGGAAAACCAGTATCGAGTAAGCGAGAGAGCGAGAGAGAAAAAAGGCCAGCAAAAATTGCTACTCTAAATGCAAATGAGATCGAATAAAGTTAGCTCCAAGCCCAGGCTCGAGCCCGGGCCTCGTCTTCATCCTCATTCGACGAAGTCCTTCCGTCCGCACCCAGTCCGCCAGGACATTCGTGACATCATGCGTCGCCATCATCCTTAGCAACCGACGTCGTCGTCGTTGTCGTCAGTGACGGTGGAAGTGTCGGAGAATCGTCAGCAGTGTAACGGATTCGCACACGCCCGTCCGTCCGTCCGAGCTAGGCCCAGAAAGCTCACCACCATTGTGCTGCCCGGGGGCGAGATAAACTTTCCGATCCGACCCCAACCGATGGCGATGTGTGGTGGTTTGTGATTTAGTAGAAGGTCCAAAGGAAACAGTACCGGATGGGGCAGGTGGTCGTTCGGGAAAATCTGTGATCCACCGGCAGCAGCCGGCCGGTTCCCGGTCCGGTGATCCTCGTTCGGTGAGTTCGTTGGAAATCCACTGTCGATCCACTGGTGCTGACGTTTGGACAGTTTCCCAAAATGACATTCAAAAAGCGTCAGCTTTTCACAGAATTTAAAATAAAACGACAAAAAAAAACAAGGAAAACTCAACTTCGGTGTCACATGCGCCTGGGTGTAGGGTTCAATTACAAAAGTTTTAAATAAGGATCTCGAATCTCCAGTGCTGAAGGGACACTAATGATTAGTTTTCGGTTGTTGGTTTAATTGCAAAAAGAGATTTTAATGCAACTATCCCCATGAGCAGGGAGTGAAAGGACATTCTATACTTTTGCATTTGGTATGTTCGGGAGCCCTTGACAACTCTATTTTCAATCTGGCGTCACGCAAAGAGCGGTACACAGTTACATCGTTGGTTATGATCCTTCTCGATGTTCCCTCGACCATTCTCTCCGGTCCGGATAAAGGTAGGCCGCAGTAGCAAAAGCATTAAACAAGCCACACCACTGTTTGAGATTTTATAAGTTAATTTCATTTTAATGACTCATTTTATGTGCCGATAAATCCCGGTAATGTGACAGGATTCTTTCAAGACCTCTCGGTGCCACTCCTCATTGGACACGCACACAGCGAAAACAGGACGTTCGACCTCTCAGTCCAGTGTATATCGGTTCCGCCTCGTTCTTCATGATTGGCAAGCGATTGTCGGTGGTGGTGGCCGGTCCAGCGGGTCCAGCAAATCTCACCACACTCATACCATCCCACCTAGCTGGCAGCTGCTTTTCGGGCGGTGCGTGCCGTAACCGTAATGATTATCCCTTTACAGCGAGCAAACGTGGATTGCTGGATGCTGGAGAGACAAATGATTGCCAAGCCCACCCTGAGAATGGCGAAGGTCTGGATGTTTCGGTAGCGTTCGAATGATAATGATGCGAACACAAATTTAGGTTTAATATATTGCCTTGCCCCGGGGATACCCATCGAAAGGGGGGAGGGCGAGGGGGGGGGGGGTTACTCCCCCTGGATAGTGTGGCATCGATTGATGTTGGGTCCGGATGAGGTGATTTATAGCAATCGATCAGCCCACTCATCGGTCGAATAATATCAGACGCGGAGAGGGCTTTTTGTTTTTCCGTCGATTGTATTCGATTGCCTCTATCTCGATGATGGTCGAGTGTCTGCCCTGCCCACCCCTTCTAATGCGAGGGATTCGATTCGAAGCCTTAAATGATTTACATTGGATATGGTTTTGCCGCTGATGGGTCCATTTTAGGGCAATTCATTGTTCTCGCTCCGACCTTTATTGATGGTAAGACGGCAGCCCCTCGAATGCGCCTGAACATTACTTATCAGGTGGAGTAGCATAATTAGTGGCATTGGTTAAGTTCAAAATGATACGCATTTCATGCTGAAGCTTCTTTTAATATTTTAAAATGATGTCACTTCCTCTCTAATAGCTTATTGATTATATCAAATGCTGGCGGATCTTCTGCAATTTTCGTTCTGACAAAGTTCATTCATTACGAGCTATTAGTTTGTTTGAGTTACGATTGAAGAAAAGAAGGCCGATTCTTTTTCACAAAAATCAAAATGTTCGTGCTTTATTCGCTCAATTAATTCGCTCTCTTTATCAACTGCTTAGTGTTTTCTGATGTAGACAACACTTTATCCTATCTTCCTGTTCCATGATGTTACAAACCTTATGCCGCGTCTTAACCGCATACCTTCATTTTCAAATTGCTATGTCAATTTTCTTGTCTAGCATTCTTCTTATCACTGTTTTACACTTTTGTTATGCAGTCATGTACTGTACTGTTCGGATTCAACTTACTGATGAAATCTTCCTAACCCAGAAGGTGCTTTGTGTTTGTATCAACTTGTTGAAGAAATATCATTAAAGAAGTAATACTGATCAATAACGATCGATTGATTTATTTGTTGGCATCCACCTCCTACCGAATAACTTCATTTCCATTTCATCACCAATCATCTGTCAATCGACACCGAAACACCGTAACAATGAGCAACATGCCATACAAGGCTCAAAAACACCCTGCGGTAATTATGCTGAAAAGGGTTGCAACAAGTGCCGATCGAACCCGCGGCCCGATTATCATATCACTTAAACCAACAATCCGTACATCCCGGACGACGACGACGACGACGACGGCGACGGCGGCGACGATGTCGAGCAGGAGAACGGCGCGCTACAGAACAGCAATAATCGGTTGCGCAGCACCTGGACACGGTGCTTTAGAATCAATCAAAGCATTCTTGCGAAACCCCGTTCGGTGGCCACCAACCGGCCTTGTCTAATGCTCATGAAATATTCAAGACACCGTCCCTCTCGACACCGGCGTCCCGTCGGTCCCGGGGGAGGACGGGCCGCTTCCATTTTATCCCGACGATCGCTTCATCGTCCAATATTAATTAGAAGCCGAACCGGGTACCGGGTCGAAGTGAGCGCCCTTGTGGGCACGGGGAGGTGGGGGTGACGCGCCCACTCGTGTCGTAACTGTCACGTCGCGAGAACACACCGCACACGCTGTTTTCCAGCCCGTTTGTGGCGGATTATTTGCGCTCATAAAAGTCATTAACATCAAGGTAGGCTTCGGTACCACGACGGCCATCCACGACGGCAATTGATTTATCGTTCGCGTACAGTGCGGTGCAACCACCCCCTCCGGGTGAAGAAGACGATGCTGATGCCTTGTACTAGACTACCCGATAGTGTGTATCTGTTTTCATCCTTCCACCGTAACACCGCCACCCGCCGGTTTGCTCGATTGATGGATGATGACGATGTTTGTCCATAATTGAATGCTCTCACCTTCCGCGGTGGGGGGTAGATTAGGCCAGAGGGGGTGGACGATTGTACGGAAGTGCTAATGATACAGTGCTACTCGGGCTCGGGCACCTGCTCTCGCAATGAGGCGTTATCGTGATTCCCGCTGGCAACAGATTAAAGCGTGACATGAAAAACATGAAACCGGATCATCAGTCGCATCGTGCGGTCTCTGCTGGGCGCGCTACCGAATGCCGAGTGGCCATTATACCGGTCATTAATGAGCACGAGCTTGGGTTGCTAATTAATAGTTGATTGTGTGTTCGTCGGTGCCATGATCAGAACTGGCAGCATTTAATGCGCCCGCGTCATCGACAACCAATTGCACCAATTGTTCAACGAATACTAATACCTTCTGTATGAAATAGATTTGTCTTCGGTTTCTACGGAGTGCTGGCACTGCTTTATCGCTCCATTATCGGTTTCGCTTTCATCCTTTTACATCTTATCATTGCGACAGGAGCTTTCAAACCAACCAAAGCAAACAAATCATGCGAAGCAAAGAGGAGCCCACGAGTGTGAACTGTGGGTGTTTAATTGGGATTGGGTGCCACTTTAAATCAACACCGTTCGGTATGGGTGCCAGGTTTTAGGCCTCGACAGTACCAAAGCACATTCCCCACATGACACACACAACACAAGGGAAACACCTTCGTATATATGGAACCGTACGGTACCGCGAGCGCCTTTTCCCGGCTACAAACTTTCACCATGATGGCATAATCATCATTTTCTCACCAACCAAAGCCCCCTCTCTACGATCCCCTTTTGCTCAATCCACCAAAGACCTCTGTGCTCCCTTACGCAACACCATTTTGTCGCGATAAAATGGTTCATTTTCTCACGCACCACGTCTTGTGGGAAAGACGTAAGTGGGGAGAGAGAGAGAGAGAGAGAGAGAGAGAGAGAGAGAGAGAGAGAGAGAGAGAGAGAGAGTTGTGTGCTTTTCCGTAGGGCAATACTGCTAGCTACTTGGTGTGGGCAGGGCCAAGGCTAGGAGCCGGGGCGAAGGTAGCACCTTCGTAATCGCCCCCCGATTACGCTATCATCGGGTTCTGATCTCGTTACGATAATTTTATTCCGGGAAGGTAATTTCCACTTTCAAGTATTTAAATCCTCCCCTTTCCGTGCGCTCGCCTACCACCCTCCTCTCCCTACCACCGCCTTCGTCGCTACACACGACACCAACGGCGGACCAGGTCGAGCATTAACGACACTTTCAGCTCATTTGCCCGTTCGCCAGCTCGTGCGCACGAGAAAAGTGCTTTCACTGGCCGCATCCGGCCGTGCGTGCGTGCGTGCTTACGTACTGGTGGTTCTGGTTGATACGGCGCGTGCGAAGATGTAATAAAATATCTCTCCCAAGTTGGTGGCCGGTCGTCGACGACTCACTGGAGTCGTGGATTATGGAAAGCAGCTACGTCCAGGCGGCTCATTGGTACCCCAAAAAAAACCCCCAGCGACACCTCTCGCACCTTTTCCAGTATGCTCGCTTTACGGTACAAGGTGGCCAGCAGCCGATCTCAGCTGTGCACGGTCCGGCCTGATGTTAGGTAAATGCGGAAACGCACGGAACCTTTGCGTTGCGTTCGGTCCAAGATGCTCGGAGGCACGCACGCTGAGCATCTGGGAAAGATGGCGGAGCAGAGGTGCCGAATTTATGAACTACGCTTTCGGCGTCACGACCAAGGGAAGTCTGTTTTTTTGCATGTGGTCTGTGGGCCGAAGGAAATGGGGATCCATCGTCGGTTGGTTGGTCGGTTGGTTGACGGGGAATTTGCGCTGTTTTTTCTTGTTTTAAAGAAAAATCGAAAGGCCTCCCCTTTGCCTTGGATCTTTATTTTCCTCTTCCTTTTGTTGCTTCCACCCAAAAAAATCATTCCACGATACCGTTAGACGATGGCGCTCCGCTCCCAGAGCCCATCCGATTGGATTAATGAAGCTTATGGAGCGCGTAAGGCGAACGGGATGACAGTGGGCAAAATTATGATGTTCTCGCGCGGGCTCGTCGATGGCAGCAAACATCGTACGGAACGCAAGCGCATCGCAAGCCTCGTCAATAAGAACGAACAACAAACGATTTCATCGATCGGTCGGTTGTCGTAAGGCTCGATTGGACAAACTCCAGTGGAAGGAAGGCAAAGACAATGTTTACCGCAGTGTTAGGCCAAGCGAATGTGAACGAGAGCCCTCGTTTCGGTTCAACCGGCTCGTGCCGTGATGTTTGCTACCATCATAAATTATATACATTTCAATAAAAGGAACGATCCGTTGAAGGGGCTTAAGCCCACAACTCGATATACACTACCAGAGCAAAAGAGAGAGAAAGGGAGAGAGAGAACACGTAAGTCTATTGTTTATTGTGTGTGTGTGCTTTAACTTGTTCTTCGTTCAACATGCTAACCCCAGGTACGATAAAACGGTCGATTACACTTGGCATTCTGAAGCTTTTACAAAAAGAATAGGTTTGGATTGTTCTGTTGCCAACACAATAACCGAAGCTCATCACCGAAAATGGGTGGAATATTTAACGAAATTATGGCACGCTCCAAAGGGCATGGGGAATCAAGCTAAAGGGAGGGAGGTGCACGGAGTTGATTCCTCCCTCCACACCTATTCCCTCCGAGCATAGTCGAAGGGGCATTTAGTGCCTTCTAGGAAGGATTCGAACAATGGACGATAGGACGCACACGTGCATTCAGTTTCATTTTATTTAGCCCAATGTTTAGCTTCTAATTGTATTCGTAATGCGCCTCCTCAACAAAACAAGCTGTATGTGGCATCGCTGGAAAAAAACCCTTCGACCTTATAAGGCCAATCACCAGTTCAGTGCCCCAGACTTCGTAGTATTTCGATGCACGCAATCCGTCGATATTGCTAAATAGCTTTGTTTCGTCTAACAGTACCATCATCTTTAAGATTTTTTTTTAAACACTTTTTGAGCATTAGGTTGGGTTTTAAATAGGTTTATTTGTTTTATCGTACCATCAGAACAGATCGATTTTGAACCTTCACAAATCATGGAATCGGTGAACTTTCCTAACCAAATTTAAATAATTTATTTAGTGGAGACATCTGCTACGTGAACTTCAAGGCATTTTCATCACAAACAGTCTCGATACAGATATCGCTTTGTCATGAATCGATGTTCATCGCATAATCATCGCAGTCAATGTATCGTTTCACGCATGGTTAATGCTGTTTCACGATTCTGGGCCGACTGGAAAATGGAAGCTGGGAAGCAAATAGACATTCTAAGGCGTAAGAACGAGTTAATGTCTAATTTTTTTTCATCATCAGATAACATAGTTCAATTAATGCCATTTGTAATGTCACACATTTTTATTTTTTCCGATGCTACTCTGCACTGTTTAAACAATTTTTAAACCAAACACAAAAGCTGTGTCGTAGCTTGCAGCACACCGAAACTAAGGAATGAAACGATCCTTTCTAAAAACTAACAAAACCATGAACGATGTCACTCGCTTGCTGCCGTTTATCTCCAGCTTTCCTTTCTTCAAACCCCTAATACATCGCTCTTTATCATTATTTGGTGCATCCGCTCTCCGGCGCTCTAGGCCGGCGGCAAACAGGCCAAGTCAAAGCATTGACGGCACGCGATAAGCGACCGATGAGCAGACGCTGCTGGAATCCCAAATTCATCACGAGCTTCTATTCCGGGGGTCTCGGCATCGGCATCGCCGTAATGCAGCACCATTTTTATTTATTTACACCCGAGAACCAAGAACTCAGGAAGCCCATTTTATACTCCGCACGTGATCATAATTGTTTATAGCGAACGGGCACATCGAGCCGTGTCTCCTATCATAGACCAGCACATACCAATTTAGGCCCCCACCAAGACCAAGACCGCAGGGACGATGCACAGGACTTAAAAATAAATCTTTCCATCATTCAACTCACTCTCGTTCCCCCGGTTAGGGTACAGCCTCTGTATATCCTAGCAGTAGCTGTAGCCAGAGATCTGCAACGACGCAGGAGGCGCTTCAAATGAAATTGAACCCCGGCCATTCCAACCCATGCGCCCGGGATGCATCGAGTTTAATTAGATACGTGACCTACCCGCTTCGTTGTGGTGAGCTTGTGGTACGGGATTGTTAAACCAAAACTTCAACGCCAACCATACCGAGGATTGTGCACAGCGCGAGTCACCGAGCCAGGCATTCGTGTTTCCTACGAGGCGCTGCGATACGGGCGTTGCCATGGAGCCCTGCCACCTCGAGTTGAAGGAACACCGGCAAACCAGCTCGACGGGATTGTCATGTAATTGAATATCGCTTGCGTCGTAGGCGTAGGACCGGCTCGACCGGCGGTGGATCCACGAATTGTTGGGAAGTAGGCTTTTACCTTCATTTTGTCAGTAATTTCCATAAAGCCAATTCCCGAGCAGTAGTAGGCCAATGATCGGATAGTGAAGCGAAGAGGGAATGAGTAATTGTATCTTGCCACTCACAACCCTCAAGAGCGCTCCGCAAAGCAGTGGTCCGTTGTCAAAGGATCATATTGCATACCGGTGTACCGGTGTACCAGCGGATGGTCTTTTGTGCGTCGGTTGATAACGGTGTAGTATCCTCGGAAGAAGCTGCTTGGTAGAGCTTTGCCACAAATACAATATCTCGCCTGCCAGTGCGAGCTTTCGACGTCCTTCAGATCGCTTATCATACGGTGGACTGACAAATATTCGATTGAAGCTTGTTCAAATCACTGTCAGTCCTGCCAGCGACCGACTTCAGTACCAACGAGACCTTCCTGACACAACCAATCGAACCGGCGCCCTATCTCTCATTCTCTTTCTCTCTCCAGCTTCTGTGACAGCAGAGACAAGGCGATGGGGAACATATTGGAAGTCAATAAAGAAAATGTGGAATTTGGTTTATTATACTCCCTACTGCCAGTGCAACCGTCCGTGGATCAGTCGCTACGATATCGAGATCCAACAAAGCAGGCAGAGCGGTAGCAGCGGAACTCGGTGAGTCGCCTTCCGACATGGTTTGCCCGATTTCAAGCATAATTTAAGATCGCGAAGCCCCTTCTTCTTGTGGCAACTGCGTGGGAAATCGCTCGTCGCTAGTCGTCGGAACCGTTTGCTAATGCATGCTCCTGTAGCCCGTCCCCGGTTCCACGATGCTCCGTGGCCGAAGCGAAACGGAAGGATAAAGAAACGCCCGGGCGTTCTGGGAACCGACCGAAAGGAATTCAATAAAATCAAGCCATCGTGCGTCACTTGCCATTGCAGCCCGGGGCTTTTCTGGCAACTGATCGGAATTACCAGCCCCAGTGAAGGTTCACAATGTGTGTCTAGAACGTCTTGTAAGTCAAAAAGAGTGATATATTGTTCTAAACCCTGTCAGCGCATCGTGGATAACGCGCGAAGGAGCTATATCGCCTGTCAGGGTGTTCATGGAAGAGAGGAGCATAATTCACGGAAAATAAGAAATCTCGTTCCATGCTTACATCCCACAGTCAGACACAACAAATCGCGGCCGGTATCGGGGTGTATTACGGTGTCTTCCAAGTACATATCTTCGAATGAACCGCTTTAAACTGAGTAGAACTCTTACGCAATCACTTCAATTCTTAGCTACATCGTACATCAGTTGTTAGGGAGAATTCGACAATAGATTCGACGTCTTATGAGCCTTCCAGGGATTCCACTGAGCCCGCGAAGCGACACGTGAAGCTGACCAAACCAAAGTTACGAACAATTCCTCAAACATACTAAAGACACGTGTCGGTGTTAGCATTGATTTGCTTCTTAGAAAACACTGCGGATCCTTATGAGGCTCGCCACAGCCGCCAACATGTCTACTCGACCGTGGCAACTGGCGCAAATGGAAGCAAAACAAAAGCTCGTTATTGTTCTTTGTCCGCGGTGCGCGGTGCGACTCTTGTTGTGCTCGTAACATATGCTCGGAAAAGGAGCCGTGTTTCCTCGTGTCGAAGATTCATGCGCCGGTTGACATAAGAAGTCATTTTGGGCGATAATTTATGCCCAAGCCCAAAATGATCGCTCCCACTCGAAGGCTGTAACCTCCTGGCGCACTGATCCTGCCCGCCACTTGCCGCCATTTTATGGTACGGATTTTATAGAGGGCTTGTCGCCGCGTCAACGCAACGAAGCCGGAGATTAAGTGCACAATTCTTGGCGGCTCGACTCGACTCGACGCGGTTTTAAGATAAGACAGTGCGGCATGGCAAATGCCCGGAGAAAATAAAATATAATGGTTGGAAATGCCCACTCTCCGCTACAGAGGTCGGCTCGGCTATCATGTTGGCCACAAATCGTGGAAATGGCAACCATACTGATGCTTCAACGAATTCCGTCCCTTACTTACCGCCGACTTCCACGCAGCTCATCGTGCAATCGTGGTCCCTGTTCTAGTACATAATTCGTCATATTTTACGCACCACCGAGGTTGTAGGTCGGTGGATCGATGATCGTGTGGTGCTGGAACACCAGCAAGGGCTCCGGCATCACACGAGCAGATGAGAGTGAGAATGCGCGAACCGAAGGATTTATGCCTGGCGCTCCGTGTACACTTGAGCCCTAACATTCTACACTCCTTCGGGGTGGAACGTGTAAATCATCATCAACAAGCGGGCATCGCGAGACCGGCAGTAAAACTGCGTGGCCGTCGAGTCCATCGGTTTCAAGGGCTCGCGCGACACGCCTGTTTACAGCCCGCTGCAAGATGTTAGCATAATGTGTTTCATTTTCCATTGTCATTATCTGCTAGCGGTAGGTTGATGGTAACCATTTTTAACTTTGACACCATTTTGCGACGCGATTTTCATCATTGTTTCAAAAATAACAACCAAACCATGCTTCCAGTGTCTAATCGTGCTATGCTGCAATCGTGTTACCGACTGTACACTACGACCAAGCATTGCGTTGGCCAGTGTGAAGCCGAAAGGACATTGTCAAAAAATCGACCCAACCGGGAGGACACAGTGTAAATCACGGACTAAGCAGGATTAAAATGCTATTTTAGGTTTTACGGCAGTTCGTTCGTGTGTGTGAACCCGCCTATCTCACTCTCCCTCTCTTTCTCGTTCCGTCTCTCTCAGGCCCGTAACACAACAACGCAATCCGAGCCCTTTTTCGGCTTCATCCATTTTCGTACCACGTCAAGCACCGGGCTCTGGTCTGGTCTGGCTGTAAATGCAACGTCCATGTTTACGATGCGGAACAGCTTGCTCGGAAGCGTGTTCGTGCAGCAATACAGCAAGCAGACCGGGAGGTATAGCTGGAGCAGGTGATCCTGTAGGAGGAGCGTTGTTGGTACGGCCGTGGTGCAAGAAATCATAACAAGATGAAGCGATCGTAATGGCCACAACAGCTAAAGTACCTGCGCGATGACGATACATTATTCTGCTGACCTTCGGACTTAAACGGGCTTGACCAGCAGTCGGCTTCATGGTTATTCATTTGAAATCGCTCTCCATGGTGCGGCTTATATTACGGAATAGATTGAATTAAGTCCATTGACCATCGCAGGACCACGCCACTATAAAGCACGTGCCCATGACACACTCTTATAGTCAACGGGCTCCTTGTTGCGCGCTGAAACCAACACTCCCAAAAAGAGCCAACCAACACACCAAAAGGGGGCCAAGCTCATTCCAAAGCAGTAGCCGGAAGCAGCAATTCCTAAAATTCACAACGATGGACTTCCGTCGTTCAGCGAGAAGGGAGCGCTGTGGTCTCGCGCACGAAAAGGATATCCGTTGCCGGTGGCCCTACCGTTTGCGGCTTTGACCGCGGTTAGTCTACCGGCTTCCGGCCCCGGTATCAGTGCCATGGTCATAGATACCCTTCCCGAGGGAGGGGCAGGGTTGAGGAACGCAGCAACGAACGAATGGAATCATAATTTGTCGGTAATGAAAGACCCGGAGGAAGCCGGAGACCGCGGTCTCCCAATCAACTGTTGGATCGCGGTAAACGATATTAGGTCGTGCGCGGGGAAGTGCAGATGAATATATATTTGTAACCGGGAGGACCACCGGAGGCAGTTCCGAAATCATCCGCACCGGATGCGGTGGAATGTTAACGAAGGAACATTTGGTTTCGCGGGCCGGGCTCCCTAGTGCGTTGTTTTGGAATGTCACATCCGGGCAATGAAAATGCGAGCGGGTTTCGTAGGCAGCAGCAGTCAATGTTGGTCGTTGTGGTTTTCAAATTTTCGTAAGTTCATCAACTAAATTATTTCTCCGAATCACAGTAGTGTTCCAGTTCCCGGTGTTGGTGGATGCTTTTAGAACGAAAACTATTTCCAAAACTATTTTCCTCTTCCAGGATTGTGCCCAATACCAGCACATTTTCACGTACACAATGTTCATTCGCTAGGAAAAACAACATGATTTCATTTTACGAACTCGCACGATGCAACAGGTCCGCGCTAACGGTGCAGGAATGGAGATTCTCTTGTAGTAATATGAATGCAGCAACAACAGCAAACCCCGTCAGTAACCACAGCAACTTAAACAACCAACCGTAGAGTACTATGCGGATCCCCCCCGGGGCCTAGAAAGCCTACTTGGTTTGGTCTACGGTGTTGTACCTGGAAACATCGACAACCGTGACCGCCACTGAACCGTGTTTTCCATCCTTTCCATCCAGCCACAAAGCGTCGAGTCCGTCCGAACGGTCGGTCCATCGTAACCACCGATTCACGGATTTGTCGGCCGGAAAAAGAGTGTCCGTCCCGTCCCGTCTCGTCCCGTCCCGCGTCGGTGACCGGTGCCCAATCAAGGACCGCCGAAACACCGAATCCTTATCTTACGGGCATAAACCACCGATTTCAAAACCCTCCATCGCCATCGCAAATTCAGACCCGGTGCCGAAGCCGGAGCTAGCTACCCGCATGGTTCGCCATTTCCATCGCTGCTAACACAACTTGCAGCCCCTCGAAAAAAAGGGGTGGCAAATTTTCCAGCTGTCGCTCGAGACACACACACACACACACACAAACACACACACAGGCATCCAGTCGCACACAGACGCACTTTGCTGTCTGTCTGTCTGCCAGCGATAAAGGAGTCGCGTCCGTGAGTCCTTCATCCGCCGTCCTTCGGTTCACGACGGTGGTTGGTGCTGGCCTGGTGTGCCCCAGTACACTTCCAACCATTCTTGCCACGGGCGGCGTCAGGATGCCCCTTCTTTATGGTGCAATGAAATAATAAAATATTTTAACTGCTGCTCATAAACTGGGCGGGTGGGGTACAAAATAAAACTTAAATAAGCACCAGCCAAGGGTCGGTGTGTATGTGTGTGTGTATGTGTGGGTCCGTTTTTGTGACCCTTTTGCCAGGGCCCCATACCAGCACGCTTCTCCACGCGACGAGCGATCGCGAGCGCAACTTCGAGCGCTTTGCGTATTGGCGAGTGCAAAACGGAGAGTCTGCTTCTTGCAAATCGAACCAACTCGCCCCTCGACAGCGACTCCGACACTCGGCATCAGAATGCACTCTTTCTCTTTCACACTCTCTCTTCAATACACATATCCTCTCTCTCTTTTTCTAGCTAACAAGCACAACGAAATGCATCCGTCGGATGCTTACAAAGCATCGGCAGCAACAGCATCGCACGCTTCGGGAGCTCCACGACTACAAGCGATGCTGCGATGGCTTCCGTTGAATCTTCGGCAACCGCCTGGTACGGAACCATTTGCTGAACGGCGCATTGACTTCCCATGGAAAATGGAAGCAAAAAAACGGCCCTTGGAGCTCCCTCTGCAACCGTCTTTCTGTTCGATGCATCCGTGATGACAATGCGAACCGCTACCATCGCCATCCGATGACGCGCTTCCGTCGCTGCGAGTGTTTGTGGAGTCGAGGCCAGGTAGGTCGGCGAGGAATGTCGGCAAAAAAAATGGAAATAACGCGGCGCCGGTCATTCACAATGCACACGCGTGCAGCAGGATTTCCGGGAACGTTCCGGTCGAAGAAGAAGAAAAAACACCCTCGGAATGAACTGCATTCTCTTACTGTCTCACCGTTCATCTTTTGCACTCTTTCACTTTGCTACCTGTGAGCGCTAACATCAATACAACCATTAGACAATCCACTGGAACCACTTGTGCCGAGTGGTGGCGCCCGATTGATAGTGACACCAAGTGGCCCATCATGGAGCCCTTTAATGGGGAATCAAAAGAAGGAAACGTAACGCCCTCTGCAGCCAAAGGATTTGGAAAACGAAACGATTGTTTGGGATCTCGGGCCACTTTCTCGGGCCACGTTATTACGTTTGTTGTGAACTAGCTCCTGACGAAGGAGAGTGACCCACCTGGATCGGGGATTGTTGTCACGATAACATGTTGTACGTCGCATTTCCAGAAGGACGATGCCAAAATCAATTCCGATCGCTCGCAAACACCACACAAAACCAGTGCTCTGTAGTAGCAAGTTGTGCCGATGGAAGGCTACTCGGTGGCCGATATCGAATCCGTCCGGAGTCCAGAAAACGGATGCCAGCGCGCTCGGGGCTGCAAATCTGTAAATAAACTGGAAATTAATCCAGTAATTTCATCGCCAAACCGGACCAACGCAACCACTGAACCTTGGCATTCGGACAATCCTGGTTATGGGAGTAGGACACTGCTACTCTCTCTCTCTCTCTCTCTCTCTCTTGATTCAATCCGTTTGTAGCATGTTGGGCTTGCTTGTATACGCACTGTCAGAGCACTGTCTCTGTGTGTGTCCGTGTGTTTGTGTAAGGACCAGTGTCACAGACCAAAGCCCAACACGCCGTTTCGCTGGAGCTGTAATAACAATTGAAGAGAAATTATGGGTTCCGGACTTTGTCCTGCTGCTGGCAAGTCAGGCGATGGTGTCGTCCGTCGGCAACCGGCCCGCTGCCGGCATCTCTACGCTGCCATCGGTTCCCGTACCCCACCCGCCGCTCCACGACGCCGATCCTAATCCTTTCACGCCAGTGGCCAGCGAGCGCTTTTCGGGGCTGGGTGGCGACTGTAATGGCGATATGTGGAGTTCATGAATATTCATAGCGATGAGCAGCACAAGGAACCGGCGAACCGGGTTTTGGGTTCGCCACACGACCAAACGACGACGACCAACTTCGACCAATGTCACTCCAGAACGAGAAGCGACCGGCCACCGGTTTCGCACTCGATTCGACCGACACAAGAAGGAGGAGGACATGCCTGTACCGATAGTGAAATATTTTTATAGGTCCCCCCCCCAACACCCCACACCCCGTTCGCTACCCTTCACCGTATATGATGAACAGTTTATGAACGTTCGAGCCCGTACGCAAACGCAAACACAGCAACGCAACGAACGCCGGCAGCCTTGCAAGGACGCGAACGGTCGTCGCAACTCACAACCGGACACCGCATTTCGTGCGACTAGCGAGCGAACGAACGAGCGAACGGGTTTACCGACTATCCACCGTACCGACTGTCGACCGATCGTCCACCGTCGTTGCGTGCCACACTCGAAACCGATATCTCAAACCGGTGAATTGCTCGGCGGTGGTTTAGTGGCGGTGGTCAAATTTCTGGAAACTTGAAATAAATTCACTCGTACCTCGTACCGATCGCCCTCCAGGTTTCGAAAAGGGGGAGCCCCCGAGAAAACGGAAACTAGATCCTTGTGGCCGCAGCCAATGACCACACGACGGGTCCGGTACGGGGTTTTGATAATATTTTTATGAACTTTTCGAGATGCCTCTGCCGCTGCGGTGCGGTGCGCCGATGGCGTTGGCGATGTTTATTGTTATGGGCTTCCGGGTGGTGGTGGCGGGCATACCATGTGCGGCCATTGTTTCATGCTCGGCACCGAGCCGTATAACAACGAACTGCTTGACCGACCGGTGGACTAGGCGATAAGCTTCGTTCCTCTAGCTGGTTCGTGGAGATCCTGGAGGAGAGCCTTACATGACAACATGAAGAACGTAGCTTGAACCATTTGCAATGCAATTTTTGAACAATTTTTGTTGCTAAACTTGTACTTTCTTGCCAATTATGGGCCACAGATTGAAGTAGGTTAAAACATGTTTCGAAGACAGAATACACCAAAAACAACCAGTAATCGAGTAGGTGTTGCACGTCTTGTAAATCTCCTTTCCATGATCTCTAATTAAACGATGTACCAAGACTCCGACTGTGCCAACAGATACACCATTAAAGAGAGAACTTAAAGAGCGATAAGCGCTATAAAATCGTATGCAATAAGTATTATCAAATCCATGAATGTTGTATACCATTGCTCTCCATGTGTCTGGGTCTGGGTTGAAGAACGAACGCAGCGTCTCTCGTAATGCACCAACATAGCGACAACCAATCAATGAAAGCAATAGGGTGAACTCTGATCGTAACAACGTTCCTGAAGCTTCTCATGCCGGAATGATCTGTTGAAGCAGACGATGATGGTTGTTAGTTAATTGTCCTGCACCCTTTTAGTATCGTCAGGAGGGATTTTCAAGCCGCTCCGACGCACCATGACGATACCGTCACATTGATAAATGGAACGAACAGCTAAAGACATGAGACTTAGAAAATTACATTTCCTCGGCTCGTATCCTCGGTTGTGCATCCAAAGAGAATGTTGTGGAAAATACATTCGAATGCAGGCCCGCTATCCGTGTACACAATACTTCTCAAGTCTCTAGCTGTTGGGTCCTTGTACCGCATGCAGCATTCTATTAAAATCATGTTTTGCTTTGATGAAGCGCTAATGTTTACGACGACGGATCGTACGACAAATGTGCCTACAGCCACATTTATTGCGAAAGCCCTTCGGTAAATGTATCATTTCATCTCTCCCATGAAATCCTATACCTCGATGTCACACAATACACAATCTTAAATGAAAGCCACCAAATCCTTTAAGCACATCAATACCCGTTTCCGTTTTTATGCCTTTCGTAGCCCAGCGATCATCTGCGCTTATCACATTTCCAGCTGAGTATGTTTATGAAACTGATCTCCCCCTCCCCACTCCCTGGCCATCGGTCGGTGCGTTCTTCCTGCTGGTGCATTTATGTCATGGCTCATCGCAGAACGGTTTTATTCATTATTATTACGCGCGACTGCATTATAGCATGGTGCATTATGCGCACTCCGCCATTGGCTAGCCGCTAGTGACACAACTTTTATGCCAAAAAAAAAGGCAAAACCACTTTCAAGCGCACACACACACACACCGTTACCACCACTCGAACCCGTAACGATTGCCATCGGGGCCCATACGGTACACATGCTGTGTAAAAGGGGGATGAAAGGGGATGAGGGTTAAGAGGCACTGAAGGCACACACTTTACATATGACACTCTCATCGGTGCCCACGCGCGGTACCGCGAGCTGCGAACGGACAGATAGCTGAAAGAGCAAAGCCCCATTTCACTTCGATAAATGGTGTTAATGTATGCCGTTAAAGAGTTTCCGCGAATTGTCGCGGGCATAAAAAAAGGAGACCAGTGACAGTCCAGTGAGTGGCGCAAATGGGCGTGCGTATGTGTTGTTTGCGCCCCGAAACGGAAAAGGCGGAATAAAAAAAAGCGCAACAAATGCGGGAGTGCGTTATGATAATCGTTTGCTTTTACTGGCGGCCCTCGCCTTCGCTCGCCGGTGTGACTACAGCAGCAGCACCAGTAGCACCAGCACCAGTAGCACCAGAAGCATTACGCCACAAGCGGATTACGTCCGAAAGAGGGGCGCCAGAATGTGCGTATACATGGTGAACGATTTGTTGGAATAATATTTTCATCTCCAATCGAGCGCACGAGTCCACTGCAACCGCCAGCCACACAAGCGGAACCCATTCGAGAGGGGGGACAATTGGAGTTTATGGGCCCTAGCAGTCGTTAGGGGGAGTGGGGGGGCTTACCATGCTGCTACCGAGGGGCTTTGGGTTACTAATCCTAATTACGACTTTCCAGCTCGATGTGTCCCTGCTTTATGTGGGGAAGGGGTACAGTGGGGTGCGCGCTGTCATCGTTACGTCATAGGCAAAGCAAAGCACACATACACACAAACATGCTTCGGGGTGCTTCCACACCCGCAACGCACAGTGCGCACGAAGAAAGCAGCCCTCGGCCTCGGCGACTCGTATCTGGAGCTGAGAGGATTTATTTCCATTTCCGGCTCACTTGATGCGCCCCCGATTTAACCTTTCACCCCTCCACGCCGGCTTGGCATGTTTTTGGCGAAGTACCGAACGCAGCGCACCACCACACCCGATAGGCTGGCCGACGCTGTGTGTGGGTCGTGCGATGAGTTATGCTGCCGTTAAATAAAATACAAATATCAAAAACCCATTTGTTTCGATATTTATGAGCTTCTTTATCATATTTCACCAAATTGGAGGTCCGGATCCGTTTCGCTGGGGTTCAGCGGGTTCAGCGCACGGTTATGGATGCCACCGTACCGTCGTCGTCGTCGTCGTCGTCGTCGCCGACACCGTCGCCTTCACTGCCACCGCCATCGATCGTTGATGTATGCTGCCCGGCGAGTCGGCAGGAGACGCAGGGTACGTTCGGGTGACCGGTTCGGGGCTGCAAAGTGCACCCTTGAAAAGTGGATAGCAATTTGGTGTGCGCAAAACATTAAGCATACTTTATGTGATTGATAAATACCATTTCAGGCAGCGGAGGCACACCAATGGCCGTGACACTTTCGCTCGGATTCGGCTCGCAAATTGGCCTTTACCTTTATCGCGCCTCACAGGTGTCATTCAAATGGTACTTTTTGGAGTGTTTGTGTGTGTGCTCTCGGGGTTACGCAGCCCCGAAATCGGTGAGTGGAAATTTATAATTTACGCGATCCGGATCCGGAACATCGAACATTATTCCTCGAATCCTGACCGGAGCGCATAATGCGCATTACAAACAGTTTATGGAAACCGTTCAACGAATGGCGTCTCCGGGCTTATAGAGCGTTCAGAGAAAAGGGAGAAAGGGAAGCGATAATCGTGCGCATATGTTATGAGTAATACGTACGACCAGCGGTAATTGATGGTCATTTAATTGTTTCGCTCGAAACTCAACTGAAAGACAGCGGAGTTATCGGAGCAATTTATCGCCAGCAAGTGTGCAGCACTTGGCCATCAAAAGATCGATCCTGGCGGATTACCTGGGATCCAAGCTGCAAAGTCAAGCGCATGGCTCAGTAACGAGTTGTTTAAATTTCAAATTGATTGTAAACTTCGTTGATACCCACCACCTTGCAGCACTTTCGTCACTGGTATACGGGTTGCACAGATAGGCACAAGATCCGCCAGATGTATGGAAACTGATACACACCAGGATCAACGCTAACTTCGCTTGGTGAGAACCATTTCCGTTCCAAGTTCCGCTTCCTCGGTTAGTGGTGCAATATTTATCATCGAGAGAAGCATAAGTTTTCGTTGCTTCACTGAGCCACTGAGCCACCGACACACTTGCCCCGGAGGCCCTTAGAGAGCAGTATCGCTCCGTAAACCTATCCAGGGGCTTCCTAGGGGGTTGAAAGTCAACAGCCAAAACCTAAGACCCGGCCGGACTTGCAGTTACTTCCCCCAAGTTAAACTAGCTTCTTTGTGCTTTTACACCACCTGATAGGTGTTAGGAGGCGACGATGCTAGAGAGGATCAGTGATGCCGGGTAAAAGTTTTTAATAAATATTTACACAGCCGTACATCCGTGCTGGAATCGAGTCAAGCCAAGGATCGGTACAAACTTCAAGAAGGGCATATATGCGAGCATTTACGAAGCACATAGTCTGTTAAGCCAACATAAAGGAGAGTTTGGCGTGTGTTTGACGATCTTGCACGGGCATTACATTTATCCTGTAATCAGCTAAACCGTATCTATTGTTTCATAGCGTTAGTAACTGTTGCGAACAATAGCAACCATTTGAAAATTCACTGAAAACATCTTCTTCAATCAATCCTTATCCTGTTCAATGTTTCTGTAAGCGTTTCTGTTTTCAAACAGTTAATTGGATGAAGATTAGATGTTGAAAAATCCATTTGACTCGATGTTGAAATGAAAAGTAAAACGCCGTTCCCTTAGATAAAATTGTCAAAGCCGTCCAAAAACGCCACAAATAAATTAATTTCCAAGTCCCAATCCAAAAATTAATCATATTCCAAGAAGAGCACCACATAAGAGACGATATGTTATGGTAGGCAATCGGTTATTTGAAAAAATGATCAACTTGAAATCACCCCAGGTTCAAATCATGAAGTCTAAGACACTATCCAGGGTACTGGGTGGTAAGTACAACGCTCGTCCCGCTGTCCATTTTGACTGAAGACGACCGAATCGTGTCGGAGTGTCTTCATCACTTGCAGCTGACACACGTCCCGGGAAAGGTGTTACATCATTCGACGCCACGATCCGTATCGTCGTATCCCACGTCGAACCACGCAAACCGCTAGCGCTGTAAAAGTGCTTTGACATTGTGGTCCCCGCATTGTGGGGTATCGTCCAGTACGGGCCGTAGCATGAGAAATCCCAACCCTGAATCGAGCAGGAAAATTACCTCGCACACCCTGCCCACAAATCCCTCATCCCCCGATCGTAAACGAGATCTAGATTTTCTTCTGTGTTTTCATTCGACGCTTGAGGTAGCGTCGTTGCGAGTATGGCGGCAACATGCAGCATCCGTCGTAAAAAGTGATGTTCGTTCCAGGAAAGGAGTAAAGTAAGTGGGAGAGGGAATGTTGTGACGTGTGCTCGTGGGTCGAAGGGATGGCAGATTTGCGATTGATACGTGGTGACGATGGAGTTACTGCTGGCGCAATACCGTTGACCGTGGTGTCGAGTCGTTGTCCCTTCTTTTCTCTTCTCCGCATCTCCCTCCAGCACCGCATGCGTTGACTTATTGCACCGAAAGGTCCCTCCCCTGGGGGGGGAATTCTGTAATTTTCCTGCAAATCACGGAGAAAACGGGTGACGGGTCCTTGCTGTCCTCACCAACACCGCAGCAGGCTAATGACAATCTCGAGCGCCATTGCGAAAGCGCAGGGAATGCTACCGAGTACGCTTCATTAGAGTCAGTCGCAAGTTTCACTTGCTGACAGACATCACGTCGCGGTGAGTGGCCGCTGCACTTTACGAGGAAAGTAAGTTGACTGTCGTCCTGACCTCGACGTGCCCTGATGGTTGACCTTACTCCCGTGGCGTGTCACGAACGCACAGCAAACGTCAAGCATCATTAGCTAAATAATCCGTAAAATGATCCGTTTATGTGATTCTTAGCCAGCGAGAGCTTTTGCATGCTTTGCATGATTGCACTTGAATTGGGAGTGTGGGGTGGGGGGTTGTGCCAACTTTGAACTTGAGCTGTGACCGAACAGTAGATTGCAGCAAACGTGGGACCGATTTCCGAGATACAGCCCCCCCCCCCCCCCCCTCACCCGGTAAATCGCTGACAGAATAATTGAGAAAGAAGAAATCCAACGCTATGCTCGAGTACCAATGAGCTCGATTGTGCTGCCGATCGCAAAGCATTTCGTAATTGCTTGCCACATCAACAGGCGATGTGGTGTGTGTGTGTGTGTGTGTGTGCGGTGTTTAGCAAGCAAACACTCTCTTCCATCTCAATCCGTTCAGTCACAACACGAGACAAGCTCAGTCACAGCCTGAGGCAGTGCCTTCCTGGTAAATGATTGCATTTGATACGCCAATTACCATCCAGCGCTAGGGCTGGATAAAGAACAAGAAACCGAGCAAGGTGTGTGCTAATGAAACACATGAGCACTCTAATTAATTCATTCACATCCTTTCCTACCACCTACCACCACTTGCAACCATCCCATGGAATCCCGGGACACGGTTAGCTGGCCTGGTAATGATTTACTTTTTAATGACAGACATCACGGTTTGCCTGTGTCGACGTGTGGTTGGTTTTGAGGGAGGGGAGAGGTTCTTTTTTCGAACACGAAATGCTAGCAGCGGCAGTTCCTTGGAAGCTGGGGTTAACCATATCCAATTAAAATAGGCGTTCCTCGTTCCGCTATGAACGTCAGTGGCATTCGAATGCGTGTGTGCGTGTTTCTGGGAATAAAGGATAAGGGATAGCGAGTGCCCGTTGCAGGTGACTCGCACACACACATGAACACGAAGCGTTCAACCACCTTAATTCCAGTTCTATCCCCGGCATAGTGTCCGTATACTACAATGCTGTCCCTTCCGAAGCAGTAACCCAGTTGCCCGATTTGGTCCGAGATCATATGAGGGTCCACTAACGGGACGGACGACGTCGTCCGTGGTCGTCGAAAAATTCGTTTACCTTTTACCTAATTTCCGGCGCCGGCGATGTGTGCATGTGTGTGGGTTCAATTTCCTTTCCAAGCAAAACGCTATCCATCGCTGGTTGGGCCAAGGCGGTCCTCGAGCACTTGGGTCCTGTTGTGTAAGGGAACGCATAAATATCCAATATGCTCCGGGTGAGATGAGGGTTAACACAAGGGCATCCGCGTGGAACGAAGGAAAAGAAAGCATATAAAGAGAGAGTAAAAGAGAGAGAAAAAGAGAGAGAAAGAGAGAGAGAGAAAGAAAGAAAGCAGAGAAGAACGAGCGGTCAAATACCGAACTTCGTAGCACGCCAAATCCGACTTTCATTACTTTCAAACAACCGACCTCGTTCATTCATCATTCCGAGCGAGCGCATATGTTGCGGCACTCTCACCCCCAACCCACCCTTCTTCTCTACTTGCCACCCTTCATTGCCTCGCAAGGAGGGGCTAAAAAGGGGGGGCTTAGCCAAGCGAAGATGATGTGGCGTATGATTGATTGGTGGTGTGGCAACCGAAGCAACCGAACTCAATCATTCGCCCAACTGAACGAGCTCGTTCTTGACTTGCACCCGAAGGAAAGCAAAGGCGACGCGCGAAGGTCCGTGGACAGCAAAAGAAAGAAAACTGCGGTGGCAGCCCCGGAATTGCGGCCGGAACAGAGCGAAGCGAACTGTCGCTTCGCCTGGCACCAGATACGCACTCGACGCCCGGGTAAGTGGCAGTTGATGATAACTAGTTGGATTTACATTACAGCCCAGCCCATGCTACACGATGCTCTGCGCCGCTCGTCGAGTGTTTAAAAATGCATTCCCAACGTCACCTCCGGTGGATCGGGCTCGGTCGTCTTGCCACGGTGCGGCGCGGCCCGGCGCGTCACTCGCGTTCGAGTCGTCGTTCCGACACTTCGCCAGGTTCCCAAGTGAACGAACGAGTGCTCGATCATTCTGAGCTGAAAGGATAAGGGATGCACGGGCGAAACCGAGCCCGAGGGCGCATACAAAAGACGGAATGCAACTCCCTGGACGTCGTCGTCGTCGTCGTCTGGAGGCTGAAGGATCTCGTCCGTGGAAAAACGCATTATAATAACGAGTATTCCAATAAAAGTCATTTATCACCATCCGTATGCAGGCCCCGGGTGTCGGTCTCGGAACGGAACCCGGCCACATCGGCCGATGGTGACGATGGTGTGCACACCACCAACACCACCACCAGGCGGCTCTGCGTCTCAGGATAAGCGTACGACGACGGTCGGGATTGCGAGTAATCTTGTTGCCGTTCCGGAACTTCCACGTCTCGCAGGAGTCGGATACGCGGATACTCGTACCTCGCTGATCCGGAGCTGTGACGGCATGTGCCGGTCGGTGCGAGGCCAGACTCGGGTATTAATATTCATGGCTGAAGTATGCCATCGCGTCTTGCGCACGGTGGGGGCACTGAAGGAGGATCTGAATCGCGGGGCGAACAATCGAGATAGAGGCGTCTCCAGTTCCAGTCGTTAGACCCTGGCCCCCGGTGGGAGTCCGTCCGTCCGTTCGTCCGTCCGTCCGTTCGGCCAGCACTGCAAACGAGCGATAATGTGTCTCGCTGGGACCGGGCGCGCACTTCCGAGGATCCCTTTTTTTGAAGGATCCCTTGCACCACCATCCCATGGCCCGGGCCATATGATACGGAATTCCCTGGTCCCCGCCCCGATGGCGACCGTAATGAAATATTATAGCCGGCATCATGCCAGGATAATGGATTAGCTGCCGTGTCGTTAAGCTGCAATGATTAGAAGCGAACCCTTCGCTAGCATCGGCAAATGCCAGGGTGTGTGTGTGTCAGCACACAGCCTCGAAGACAACCGGCACACCGAACGTTGACGAACTGACGAAATGGCTCGAGACACGCGCCGACGGCTAGCTGTCAACTGCCGGTGCGCCGAAATGAAATCTTCTGATAACTTTTGCTTCGTCGTCGCACTTGCAGCGTTTCGTTGTGCCAAGGGCGCGTTGCCTAATCACTTTACTAATGGTTAGTGCATTGTTGCGGCGCGTCAGCTGCGTTTACGTACGAATTCTCTATTCTGACCCACCAAGAACAAGCTCGGCGAGGTAAGTGACGGAGAGCGAGCGTGTCTGAAGGTTGTCTGAAAACCTTTCAACCCAAAAAACACAACTACCCGGAACCACGATGGGGATGGGTTCTTTTATCTTCACCAAACCCACCCGTGTCCGGCCGGCCGATGTTCGGGGAAAAAAGGTGAAATTCAATTACATCTCCAGCAGGCCCCGTTGTTGTTGGGTAACCTTTTTGAATCCGTTTCGCAAATTAAATGTGGCCAAAGAGGAACCAAGGTTGGGGGGCGCCACGACGAAGGTTTCACGATGGAGCTTGTTCGAGGGAATTCGCTGCGTTTGCTGCGATAGCTGGTGTTGGTGCAGGATTCGCACGAAACGAAACGAAACGATTCTCGGTCCCTTCTTCTTTACTCGAAGAAAATGCTGTGCTTGGCCGAGAAAACGGGTCTCCCGGACTCATCAGCCGGCTGATCGGTGGTAACGGTTCGATTCCATCCGCTAAGTGCGAAGAGTGGCCGATTGATGGTTTCGGTTCAGATGGTTTTTCCTTCCTTCCTTCCTTCCTTCCTTGCTGTAAGTGTGTGTAGGTATGTGTGTGCGTGTGTGTGTATTACCTTCTAATTGATAGCACCACTGATTGGTTTCAATTCAAATTGATTGATTGTTTCACTTCCAGGTAGCTGGTGAGAGGTTGGAGGAGGTATCGAATGCGGTTTCGGGTTGTTCCAGGAAATTTGAACTTTGTTACACGGCGGTTCCCGATGGCAATGGTTTCATTTTAAACACAATAGCGTTTCGCTCATTCTCCATTCAACCTGTTAACAGTGCTCCATTCTTCGCCGCTATTCACCATTAACCGACCACAGTGTTAATGGTAATTGTTCGCTTTGAGCAATAATTTGTGCTGCAATCCATCTGATTACGCCCAGCCCAGCATTTCAATTGAATTTAGCCGTTCGATTGGTAACCAAATTGGCATCGTGCGTTCACTAACTACGGTGCCCCAGTATCCATCGAATCTTTCGAAGCTCAATAGAGCCATTTTAGCGATAAATGCGAGCAGGTGAAAACAATAACATGCAACTGACGTATCCGAAGTGTAAAAAGCACTGATTTAATATCCATGTTGTTTTATGGTTATAACATTAGAGTAATAGCGAAGCAAAACACTTACAATATTCGTTTATTTAATCGTAGACAAGCTTAAAATATAATAGAGTACATTCTCAACTATAAACATAGGTACATAAACAACAACCATTGCACCGGTTGCATAAATGCAAACTATTTAAAAATATGCTAACAAGGAAACAACCTACTTCTACTACTGCTTAATTATCTTTTTCTGATTTGATTTTATTATGCAAATAATATGATAATTTGGAAATTTAATGATAATGACTGTATTGGTGAATTAATTCAACAATCATTTGCTATAAAGTCTCTTTTCTTTCGAGGAATTTCAATCTAGTTGAGTTGAAGCAAGCTAGCTAG
>NC_064874.1:77826056-77836056 GCF_943734745.1 Anopheles darlingi | reverse complement strand
TTTCTCGTTCCCGCCTGCTAGGATAACCTTGGACTAGGGACTCGTTTGATGCTAAAATGAAGGGAGAAAACTGTGTCAAGCAAATGCGATGGCATTGTCGCAACGAGGCAACGAGGACGGGACAAGAGATTAGCTGTAAGGTTCATCCCGCTACCCGGTTTCGAGCGTCACCACCGAGCAAACTGGTGGTGTTGAGTGGATAAGGGTGTCGTCCTTTGTCTTTGAGTAGCCGCATTACTCGAGTGTCAAATTTACGCGAGCATACCTTTTGCCCGTCCGCCGGAACACGATCGCATAACCTTCTGCTGAAAGCTCGTGGTGTGAAACACCGAAATGCGGAACACAACGCAATGTGCAAGTGTCAAACGTCAAACCGGAGCGAAAGTTAAGTAGAACAGAAACTTCAACCAGCACCCTTGCCAGCGTGTCATCACCATCAGCCACCATCAGCATCAGTTTGTTGGCAACAGAGTCCGTCCGGGCAAGTCCTTCTTATCCAGGATTCGGTCAAGTTCGGATTTCGCTTTTCGTCCGGTTTTTTTTTCCTTTTTTGTTTTTTGTCATTTTGTCCGTTTTCCTTTTTTGATGATTTTCATATAATTTTCGCGTCGTTCGCGCCCACAGCACGGCACAGCCATTCCACGCATATCACGTTGCTCATCCATCAACGTCGCATGCAAAACTGTCGAATTAGAAAAACGGGTGCCGTGCACCAGGCGGAAACTTGCTTCCCAAAACTCCCAAGCTCCGAACACGCTGGACCAACTTTCCCCCTCCCTCGGGTGGCTTGTAACTCAAATTCGCTTACAGCTAATGTCATTTGAGCTTCTACTGTACATAGTTTCGTGTTCGTTTGCTTCCCATTCTCCGTTTTTCTCGCTCGTTTCGTCGTCTTTTCCGTTAGTTTTCGTGCTTGAAGCCATTTTTGCTCGCCATCCAGGGCCAGGGATGTGCTGTCAGAACAGCGCGTTCGAGGCGTCTACCTGCTCTGCCAGACTCTTTGAAATTGATCACTGTTCTTTGGTTGTTGTTTTATTACTTTGCTGACGGACGAGATCAGCCGGCGATGGCACTTATCTCGCCCGCAAACAGCGCGCTTTCCGTCGCTCAACCCGCGAGCACAAGCTGGTGATGGTGCAGCTTTAATTGTGGTCCCGAAGGACCCCCAACCCTTGGGAGAAGGAATCCTGATGGTGTCTGAAAGTTGCAGCACACTCTCGGTGCACTTTTCTTGTGTTGGAAAAACATGTTGAACAGGCTGCCTTTTGTGCCTGTTGTGCACATGTGTCCAGCCGACCGACCGACTAACCGACCGGTTTCTGTTGTCTGTCGCCCTTGTTCCCTTTGGTGGTGTTTGTGTTTGTGTTCGGATCGGACAGGCGATAAATTCCGTCTTTGCTAGGCCATCTGCAACCAACCAGCGCCACGGCTTCCTCTGTGGCCTTTACCCGATTGTTCCTCGTTTAACCACTTTGTCTTCGGTAGCGGCAGGCACAACTCCCCGTCACCGTACGTGTATGTGTGTATGTTTCTTGTGTTCCTCCTTTTCCGTTTCGGATGGCTCTAAATGCCAGAAAGTGCCATGGCATCGTGGCATTCGAACTGCAGTTTGCCTTCCGTGCGTCGGTGGCCATTAAACGGAAGGCCACCTAGCACGCGGCCTACTCGGAGCCGGTTTTGGACTCTTTTTTTTCTTGATCCTTTTTGGTCCCGACCCACCCAGCCAAAGTCCCAACAGAAGCCATATCTTCTCCGGATCGGGAATCTCGTCCAGGAGAAAGAAACCAGGCACCTGCAGTGCGTCGCAAACTGAAGTACGTTTTGTTTGCATTCTCTCCCTGGATGATGCGCTCGTATGTGTGTGTGTGTGTGTCTGTGGCCAATGGCGATCTCAGTGGGAGTATAGATCAGACACGAACGATACGAAACAGGCCACTGCAGCACGGAGCGCGATCAGCGGGGGACAGTTTGTTTAGCCGGCCAGTACGTTTCCCCAGCGGCAGCGACCGATGCCGATTCTTATGAATTGGTTGGCATTATAGCTTCGCTAAGTTTAAAGCATTTTTTCTGGCTCATTGCAAGTGTCATTCGCAAGTTTGGGTTCCCCACCCTTTCGGTGCGGAGCGAATTTGTTTTTTTTTTCTTTTTTGTTGCTCCCTTCGATCCCTCCCTTCGATGGGGATGTCCCGCAGTACGATGAGAAATGTCTTTGGCCGGAACCGATTGTCGCCGTGGCATCCTGGGAGCGACGGCACCCGTGGTGTGTATGTGTGTATGTGTGTGTGCACCGCCCTCCGTGACTGCTGAAGAATTTATTGCCTATCGGGGTGGCCGTGGCCGTGGCCACGCCACGCTGGCCGCTTTTATTTGCTTTCCAATCAATTGCTTTGCTGGCAGGGAATCAAATGGAAAATTAAAGAACTTTTTGTCGTATGTTTGTCCCCTCCTCCGGGGTACAGCTTGAGCAGAGTCTGTCTTTGGTGCTTTCTGGAGCTGTGATCGTTCCGAGATTTATGGCACCGAATGCGTCCGCTGCTGTGTTCCGTACCCTTTACCCAAACCAGTCAATGGAATGGATTTTAAATCAGATTTGTTCCCGGATTGAAGCTTTAAATTGAACCGGGAGACTGTGTACGGATAATGTGATGGAGTAACACATAACTTCAAGACCATTTGCAGTAACCACATTTGTGATTAACGTTGAAGTCAAGCGACGGCGAACAGGTTCCACAGGAACAGCCGCAAGCCGCTGTGTAAAGTGTAAAGTGAAAAGTTCACCGAAAACCAATGCACGCCATCATAATCATATCGTTGTCGATGTATGTCGATGCGGCACTGAACCAAAGAGCCACGGTGCCAGTACGGTACTGGTGTTGGCAAAGAGTCGAGCATAAATGAAGTATCAAATTGCTGAACCATCCCAGCGCACGAGAAGAGCCATTGTTTGAATATTGCTACCTCCGCTCCCTCCTACCGAAGCCATTACTGTTCTACGCGAGCTGTGTGCGCACCGCCAAAGCTAACCACTAAGCAGTGAGAAGCATCGGACCATAACATAATCGTCATCCGCATTATAATAGGCACCGTCATCAGCGGAGCGCCATGTCCATGATCAGCATCATCAGGCAGCCGGACTCGCTGGCGTGGCTGCTGCAACTGGCCACCACCGATGCTGGTGCACCATCATCATTATCATTTTCATCCCCTACAGTGAAGTAGTAAATGGAGGCCTGGAGTGCCAGGAGGCCGCACCATACCGCACCACACCATTGACCCACATTTGCTAGCCGGGATGACTGCGTGGAAGAATGCCGAAGGAGATGCCTTTTTAGCTGGCGCACTGGAAACTGGGTTCTTGCGGGCAACTAACTTTTCTTTATTCTTTTTGCTTCGATCTCCACACCCCTCTCGCTCGCTCGCTCGCTTACTTTCCGCCGGCGCTCAATGTTCGGTTCCTTTTCACTCAATGTCGATCCACGGCCTGGCATCGGGCTGACCATCGTGTACCCTGGCAGACGCTGGCAGACGTTTGGCAGAGGGGTCTGGCCGTCGGTACGATCGAATCTTTTCATTTCTCGCATAATTGCCGGATAAACAGTGGAATGCAATAGCCCATTACGCCGCACTCCGGCCCGCCTGCTCCCACTCCTGCATCGCAACGGGCCCCGTTTTGGCAAGAGGCTAGTGGCCAGCCATATCGATGCCCGGCATCTCACACTGCAGAACCGTCGGAAGCGTCCATAGTTTGGCGAAAGTTCGGCGCAATGGCGGAGGTTATTAAAATAAAGTAAAAACCACCAGAGCAGAAAAGCAGGAGCAAGTTTCACCTCTCACAAAACGCACACTGGAACTTTCGAGGACACACTTAGAGCACGGTTAATGGTCGGATAGGCATGAACTTCCCCCCAAATAACCAAAAAAAAAACCCCGGTGCTGGCTGTGTTTTGGTATTTAACGATCCGAGTAGAAAAGGAATTCAATTAGTATTCGACCAGCGTATTCATCGGGGACGCGTTCCCCAGCTGTGGCTCGAATTAAGTTTAATTTCACAAACAATTTCCTATCTCTATTCTAACTTGGGTGCAATTAATATTTTAAAGTGGGGTTCTCGTGTGCTGCAGATAAGTCCCGAGTTGCGAAAAACCGTACAACTGGGGCATTCTGGTTGATTTTGGAAACCTATCGTAAAAACCCTCATAGTATGACATAAACGTACATAACAGAACACATTCCAAAATTAAATTTATTCCCAAACATTATATCGCTATGTTAGGCGTATTCTTTGTCTGCAAACTGCTCATAATTTGTTTTCAAAGCAACGAAGCGATGATTGGATCTCGTTTCAAAAACCTCGACTGGTTATTTCAAAGTACGAAACTGCTTCATCTGCGACACACTGGCAAGATGGTTCACGCAATTTCATTTACTATGTTTTACTTAGCAACAAGGCACAGGGCTCTGGGATGATGCTGAGCATAATTTAACCCCTAAAAGAAGGCCCTTCCTGTACCAAGCGGATAAGGGTGAAATCGGTTTTCATCCCCATTCAACCCCCTCCCTTTTTCCAATAGAATTCCTCCAATTGCATCCACTGATTGCGAGGACCAACCTTCCCGGCCGCTCACTCTTCGATTCCCGTATCCGGAAGCTGGAAAAAAAAGAAAATCATGCCGATTCGCCCGATTTGTCTAGGCCTCCCGGTTCGATTCGGTGCTGAGCTAGGCTGTATTTTGTTTTCCTTTTTTTTCTCCTGGCGTTCCTCACACTCGGCCTATCGGGGACTTGCTTTTTTCTGTTGGCAAAACCACAACGAGCTCGCACCATCTGCCATTGCCGACTACAAGCTAGCTAGATTCCACCAGCCCAGCCCAGGGTCGCCTGATTGCTGGGGATCGAGATTTGCTACCGGGAACGATTGAACCCGAACGAACGCCCGGAACTGTCTGCGCGTGATCCCCGCGCGTCTCCCCCCTCCCCACTCACCAGGCGACCCCGTGAACCTAATTTTAATTCACTATTTCGTTTGCATAATAAATTGGCGAACCGCAAAACCACGAAGAACACGAAGCCTAACGTGGCATTCGGCACGGTAGCGGCATTGGGTTTTGGGAAACCACCCGAACGGGGGTTGCTTTTCGGGTTTTTGCGGTCAGGGCCTCTTGCCTCTCCGCAAACCCGCCACACCGAAATCAACGCCCGGAACAGACCGGGAAGACTTGGTTGTCACAGCGGGAGGCTCGCAAGCTCGGATCGGATTTGACCATATGGTGGTGGTGGTGATGGTGGTGGTGGTTTGGCCAGGTCGATCGTTCGATAACTGAATTTACTGGGACACGTGTCCGAATGCTCCAAGGTTGACCAAAGGCACAAAGGCGGCCGGTGACTAATTAAAACTCTACTTTCACCCCCAATTATCTTCCGATCATCGGGATGATTTTTAATTTCCTTCCTCTTTCACCTGGCACGGCTTCGAGACGGTGAGTTTGACACTTTCATAAAAAACGTTTTTCGCTCCGCTTCCTAGTGGAGAGTATTCCTCGAAGGAAATTTCAAAGTGAAACAGATTGAACGCTGACATTTTGGACCGTTGTCTCTCGAATGCAAACCTGTCCCCAGCAGAATGCTCTTCTTTATCATGACACACCGACACGTGCACTCAACAATCCAGTAGGCCAGTTAATTGGAATGGACCTATAAAGGGAGATGGTGATGGTAAGGGAAGGACACTCCATCGTACGAAATGTTCTTTAAAGCAAAACGCAATCTTAACGCGAAAGAGCCGCCATGTTCCGTGCCAAATCGTACCGAGCGCTGGCACAGCGTGAAAAAGGGCTAATAAACGGTAAATGAATATGCTCAAATCTCGGAGCGAAAAGAATGCCCCAGCATAGGTTCCATGGCACGCTGGCAGAACCATGCAGCAAAATCGGGAATCGTAGTCAAATCCGGAAACATTGAAACGATATTTTCATGAAGCACACGGTAGCAACAGCAGCAGCAGCAGCCATGAAACATACCGGATGCTGGATGGTGGATTATGCGAACGGAGCACCCGGAATGGTGCACCGGCCATGGTGCACACTCGCACGAGCTCGCGACAACCCGGCGGAAGCAGAAAGGATGTCATTTGTTTCGTTTGCTGCTGTGCGCGAGAGAAAAATCCAGATTTATTGCCATTTTCCTAGCCAGCGCGAACGTTCCCTAGGTCTGGGCTCGTTCTCGGATACTTCTGCTAACTGCTAACCAGGGCAGGCGAACGGCTGCTGCCTGCCTGACTGCCAGCTAGCCAAATGCACGGCAGAAACTACGATTTGTGATTCGTTTTCTGTTTTCGGTTGCGAAAAGAAATGGCAATTTCTCACTTCATCTTGCTCTACGAAACCACCGTAACCTTACACACGGACGGGACAAAGATGAAAAGAAGCTTTGAGAATCCATCCTGGACCATGGATGGGTGCGCTTCGGTCCCGAAGGGGGTTAATCTTGCACTCTTCTGGGCGTGGAAGCTCCAGCCGTGGCCATCCTTGAACGATATTCCAACGAATGAACCGAGCGGGGTTGTTTGGGGTTTTTGGCAAATCACACGTCACACCACCACCAAAGCCAAGCGATTCCGGCCAAGCGAGCAAAAAGGGAAGGAAGAGGAGAGTATGAAAAGTAACCAAATTTAACGAACACTTGCGACGGAGATGCTTTTCCTTCCCCCTTCGTAAGGCGCTTTCGTCGGAGAACTCGAAACATAAGGGGGGAGTGGTGTTTGATTGAGAGCTCTACTGTGTGGTATGTGCTGCTGTCTGTCTGTGTAAGCTGGCAGTATGTAGCCGGCGGTACGTCTTCGCAACTCAACCTTCACTACGCTGTGACCGTTTTCTCGAGGGTGCAAATATGCATCAGAATGATGCATCATGTAAATCGAGCAGGATATGCTTCATTTCCTCTTCGCTACTCCGTCCGCCAGCATTCAACCATAGTCGAGTGACGCTTTTACGCTTTCGGAGAGTCACCGATCACCGTCAGCGAGGGACTGCTACCGGGATTGCTCGCCCTGGCTTCCTGACATTCGTTCTTTTGATCGCATTGTAGCACCAATGCAACTGCAAACGCATCGCCAGTGGATCCGGTGGCAGATCGCATAAAGCGTTCCGGAAAATTGAGTGAAACACAAGGAGAATGGAAAGCATCTCGTTGCTCCCCGTCCACATGAGTGCTTTGCAAAAGGCATTCCAGGGTGTTCACACGAAAACAACGAACCCGGCAATCGAAAGCGATTGGTAATAGCTCGTTTAATGACATCCTTTACGTCCCTTTTCCCTTTCATACGACAGCGACCAACGGCATCCGGCGTCCCCAGGCTTCCCAAACGGAGGTTAGGTCCCTGCGGTCCGGCACACCAACCCGGCGGATGTCTTTAACGAAGTATAAACATTTTCCAAGCGCTCGTTGTCAGTTGTGGCAGCAGCAGCAGCAGCAGCAGCAGCAGCAGCAGATAGCACCGATCCAATCGACCGGAACGCTCCAATGGCATTCGTTTGCGCAATGCCCCGAGCGCAAAGGAAAGGGACCGGAACGGAACGGCAAGGGAAAGGAAAACGGGAAATCGCTGCCGGTGGTGCATCTCACCAGCAGCAGCGATAGGATAAGCCCCGGGCCCAACTTTGGTTGATGGTTCGTGTTGTTGCACTGTAATGCGACAATATCGTCAACGAATGTGCACATTTGTTAACAGTAATAATAGCTTTGGGGGCCAACAGTGGCAACAACAGTCGTGGCATGCGTGGTGGTGCTCCTTTTTCCCTTCCCCTTTCCAAACCCCCCACCCCAGTTTGGGGAATTGTTGCACCGAGCGTCCAACGCCCAACCAGCCCGATGCGATGCCCCGATGCGATGGTACCCGATTTTCATAAATATTCATTTCCATGCTCGTTTACCACCTCACGCGATCCTCCCGGGGTTTGTCCCCGGGGCCCGGCCATCCTGTACTTTTATTTCTTTGCTCCACCACGTTTGCCTCTACCACCGGGATGGGGCGCGTTCGATTGTGATGGGATTTGTCGGACGGTCATCAGGTCATCAGCCGTTGGCTAAGTGCGCTTAACGCTCGATGCACTCTGGGGGGGGGGGGGGGGTTCGGTGTGTCGCAGACCTGTGTCTGGTCCACGCGCTTGCCACGCTCTTGCCACGCTCTTGCTGCTGATTTCAGTTTCAACAGAAGCCAACTGACACCTTCGGGGGTATTTTCGTTTCCTCCGGTCATTCGAATCGGGCGGAGGAGATTGTTTGCGTTGCCGGTCCCCTCACCGCGGGGTAGTGGGGTTACTGGAGGCGTTGCGCTGAGTCATTGGCGGCGAAGGCTGGACATTGATTAAATGTGGCACAACAAGCGCAACGCGGTGGCCGGGTTCGGTGCCGATGGTAGATACAGCGTTTCGTGGGACATTCCAATGCTGTCGTCTCTGCTTTCAATCGACGAGAAGCGAGCAAACGCTAAGCAGCTGTGGATTCAGCTGAAGGGTACGGCTATTCCGTGATTATATCGAGCGTTTTGTCGCAGTGGTTGGACTTGAAAGTGAATGTTGAAAGTATGCTACGTCAAACTGACAATATTGCACTCAATCAAACTGTTCGCTCTGCTTCAGTAAATAGGCTGTCATTGCATTGAATAAAATATGTTGCTTGCATAATAGACAGAGCACTTCCATTTCGTGGAACCTTTCTCGGAGACTGGGAACCGTTCAAAATACTGCTTTAAAGAACAATAAATATTCCAATTTTACTGTTTCAGTCACTTGACTCATATTCCATGTTCTTTCACGACATAGTCCCACCGAGCATCGAGCTGTAACAAAAGATGGAACATCAGCTATTCGTTACCTCTCGAATGACGCAACACCAGCTAGCTCGAAACGGTATTCCCGAATTTTCGGTATTCTTTTACATTTTCAAATTTTGAAAACAAAAAAAAACGAAGCTTTCCAACATGATTGCCAGCATTTAGCGACTCGCTCGCGATTCCTATCGCTCGACAATGGCCCCCGCGGATACACTCATCCAGTACATTCGGAAGAAGTGCCAAATAAAAGCTAACAAAAGTTAACCGAAAAGTTATAGATGCACCGTGATGAACAGAGTGTAGCAGCACACAGCATGAACACGAATTCACGCCGCAGGAGTACAAAAGTTTTCGATGAAAAATGGTACCACCGTAAATCTGGTGAATCATCAGTTGGCGGGAATACCTTCTCTACGGGATAAACGAATGAGCATCACCTGCTACCAGCACCATAAACTGTGTACATGCGAAGCCGTGCCATTGTGCGAGTACACATTGTTACATCTAGCACTACCGATGCTGCATCGCGGACGAATGGCAATGGAAAGTTTTAAGAGTTGCCACCGGTACACCGCTCCTACCGCCCACAACCCGTGGTGTGAGCAGGTGATGAAAAGCACAAAAAATGGCGTTCTGTTGATTGTAAAATGAGCCTCGAATCGTGGAATGGGAGTTGGGTGGTGCGCGTATATTCGAAAAAGCACGCGAGACGACGAACTGTGCCTCAATTTATTAAGAGGAAAATCGGTTTCCCAAGAAATCTGCCTAGCTAGCCGAGAGGGCTGAGTAGGAGGCCGTAGGAAGTGTGAAAAATCGCAGAAAATGAATGTATATTTTGGTGGAAGGGAGGATAGATGAGTTTAATGGAATTTCGGTTTGCACCTTCGAGGGATGTACATTGAGAGGTGGTAGAGCAGCCAGCGAGGCTTCCTAGAACCACAGAACCAACTACCGGGATCTCCTTTTTCCAAACTGTCTTCTGGCATCTTCTCTTTGAACTAACAGCAATCCCTCTCACCCTCTCAACCTCTCTCTCAAAGACAGACTTTAGCTGTTGGTGTTAGCGGGTGTGGTGAGCTTGGAAAATTGGAAACCTGAATAGTTCCCGGTGCGCGCAGTAGAACATGCTGTTGCACCGGGGCGTTGCAACCGGGCGCCGCAGGTCTTGTT
>NC_064874.1:77818556-77821056 GCF_943734745.1 Anopheles darlingi | reverse complement strand
TACCTGGAACCATCCACCAGAAGGTGGGAGTAGTGGTGGAGGTGCTGAATGGAAAGCTCGACGTGGCGACCGTCTTCAAGACAGATTGCTGCTTGGTGACGGTGTCGTAAAGTTTACGGTGAAGAACCGAAGGGGCATAGCGGTACCTGGAGCAACACGATGACAACTGGCTACTACTTTGTCCCCTTTGTAGCGCACCGTCCAACGACCACCCTACCGTACGCTCCGAGAGTCCTTGAAACTATATTTACTTGATGGGAAAATTTGGTATGCATCATTTGTTCAGCTCGAAACGAAAAGTTGACGTCCCGCACACTCACACTCACACTTTTCCTGGTCACCCGAAGGTAAGATACGTAAAGGCAGGTGGAACAGCTGGCGGCTGCTCGAGTGTTCCAAATGTGAATTAAAGTATCGAACGCATTACCACATTCAGAAGGGGCACTGGCACTGGCTTGGATCGATGACGTGCAAATGTGTCGACGAAATCCCTTCAGCGTTGCTGCTGGCACTATTGACGCATCACTTGCTGCGAGCACCAACTAATTTTTGGGGAGGGAGTAATGTGCTCGAAAAGTTTTCCACAACGTCGTCCAACAATTGATTTCATTCAAAGTTGGTTAACAGTTTCGGCAAATTCAAGTGCCACCCTTGAACAATACCAGTCCATTAGGTTCCAATCATCCAATAACGTTTTACTTGTTTGCTGAAATCACATGTTTGTCATTCACTGAACCCTCTCTTCTGTTTTAACAAATTTACCTCGAAGCACTAAATGAACCGAATTGATCTCCTAGAAAGCAGCTTTTTCCAGGGTTCAGGATGCAGATCGAATCCCATTTGTGGAACTGCACCTACAGAAGTCGATAGGATGGTAAGTAAGCTAGGCCACGGTAAAATGCAATAACTATACAAATCCGAATTCAATACTTTTGAAACCAAACGTCAAAGCAATGCATGCTGGTGCAAGCGATCGCAATCATATGAGAGCCTGTGAGTCTAGGCATGCACAATTATTTTGCATCGCTACTCATTATTTCTGATACGGGAGTTGCAACAGCGCTTGCTCAAAGTCGTGTGCATTCTGCTCGTTCAACCGAGAGCACTCAGCAGTTTGCAGACTAAACCGCTTTGTGTAATCCGTGAGTCATGAGTTCCGTTGACAGTGGCATGCGTGCAACTGCAATTCAACTGCAACTGCAAATGCAATCTTTCTCGTGCATCGGTGCACTCTCTCCCCTACTAGTAATGTCAGTGATGCGTATTTGCTGAAGAACACACTCACAACTCCCATCAGGCGCTTCAACTTCGTGAGCTCTCGCAAAATCACTCTAGCGTTACCAACGATCGCATTATGCGCCATCGTGAGCCTCCCCCCCCCCCCTCTCCTCCCTTCTATGCTATTACATTTGCCTTTTGTGTCAACAACCGGATGTAACTTTCTCAATTAAATCAAAAAGTAAAATGAAAACAAGTGGGTAAGCTAAACTGAAATTAAAAAACCAACAAAAAAAACGCCTTAAGAAGAAAGATTCAACAGTGATGATGCGAGCGCACAGCATAAAACCGTGCCGTGCTAGTGATGGGACGCCTTTGGCATGCGGTTTTAGAAACGTATTAACATCGTCCTTTCGCGACCAAACCGAGCACCGAGCAAGCTGTTGGATTGCAAAATGAGCTTCGTCGAAAGCCGCTGGACGAAACTTTGGGCCACCGTTAACCGACCGTTCGGGCGGGAAAGGAACGCCCTGCAGCATCGCATCTGGCGGCAGGATCTCGTCTACCACAGTACGTGCGGGCCGGTAACTTGTTGAAGGATGCAGCCGCACTCGAGCCTAACCAGTGCGGCGTGGCAATGTAACCGAGACGTCGCACTGCACTTGCCCGGAGCCGGCGTGACACACAGTGGCACCAAGACCACCACTTTGCCATTGCCACGTACTGCGCAGATAAAATCCAATCAGCGAAGTTCGCATCGTAAAAGGATCACGTGTAGGGAGGGAGGAAGGGAGGACCATAAGGTCGTTCACTATTTCAACCCAAACCAGCAGCAAAACGCAGCGTAAGAAGGAAGTGCAACCGGCACACGGTAGCGTTCATTTGGAAGTAGATCATCCCGCGCTACCCGTGACGCCACCGAGTGATGGCTACGGGCTACGGCTATAACCACAACGAGCACAACGCCGTCTCGCCGTCCCTCTCAGCCGCCCCAAAGCAAAAGGGCTGGAACGGCTTACGAAACTTTGACTTGGCGATGGATCGCAAGGATTTGGCCCGTTAATGCTCGGCATCCTGCCCTTTTCCGGCCGTCAGCCTGTCGGCGTGTACTCGTCACCAGGACCTCTGCCAACTGGACGACGATGAGCACTCCATTCCGTGATGGATCCACCCGGCTCGGCTCGGTGGTGCAGGGTGCACGTGTGGGTGCGTGCATCGCACCGGATGGCACTCCGGTTGGAACCGCATGGCGAGGCGAGGCTACCACCGTGCCACCATGTTT
>NC_064874.1:77811056-77813556 GCF_943734745.1 Anopheles darlingi | reverse complement strand
GAGAGAGAGAGAGAGAAAGAATGTGTGAGAGAGACAGCTAAACGGAATGGCTTGAAGAGGATCAGGTCCAATGTAAACACATCGTCGAGAGCCGCACGCATTCCGGGCGAGGTCCCAACACGCATTCATCCCACGCTCGCTTCACATTCTGTTCTCTCTGGTAGCCCACGTTTTGGGTTCGTTCCCCATCTCCTGATCTCTCTCTCTCTCTGTCATCGTCTCAGTCTTCGTCCCGTTTTTCGGGGGGGGGGGGGGGGATAGAGCCTTCTTCGGCATAAAATAATGAATTCCTAGGGCCTCCGGTTGTTTTGTTGACGGCACTGGCACCGGCACCGGCTCCGGCACTAGCATTGTATCCCGATCCGAGGCCAAACATAAGTAGGCGGCTGTGAAGCAACAACATAAGCCTCAATATCGAATATAGAATATTAGATGATGCCGAAAATGAAGCGGCAGCAGCAGCGTTGTGGACCTGGACATCTCGTCTCGTGTTTCATGCGGGTAGTTTCCAGGGGATTTTCCACCGGCGACCAAAACCGACTCGAGCGACTCTGGTCTGGATCGGAAAGGTCAGGAGTTGCTGGCGAGCGTAAACCAAGTAGTCCTGCCTGCCTGCCTGCGGGTTGCAAGTCGAACAACGGAACAGAAAGAGGAAAGAACAGTTCCGAAAATATTCGGTTGCACGGGTTCCTTCTCCCCGACATTTGCTGCCGTGCCCTGGTTGTTGGTTAACGATGCAACCCACCGCAAGGGTTTGTAACGTGCCGGGTTGAATTTTGCGGGAAAATAGGTTCATCTTGCACGACGCTTTATCCAGAGGGTCTCTTCCGAGCAATTCCAATCGGATTTAAAGTAATTGACAACCCTCGAATGTGATTCCATATGAAGCGATGCTGCTCTCCGATAGGAATGGTAAACTATAACAGTTTCAACAGCTTCATTCACTCGCAGTGCAGTTGCAACGAAAGCTGTTAAAGAACCGCGCGCTCCCTTTTAAAGCCATCCATCGTACATGCGATGCTTCATTCGGACGGACGGACGGACGACACATCTCCGGCAGGTCCCGAAAGGGCGGGGGTGGGGGTGAAAATCACGAATGCCACATATCGCTCGCTCTCACACACGACAGATGATTGATGACACGTGAAGGCATTCAACCGAAACCCTGGCCCCGGCTGACGATCGTCCCGTCCAGCATTCTTTCGCATTCCCCGTGATCGTGACCGGACCGGATGGGGGCGCGACGTTGCAACTACCACCAACAGGGTCCGTGCACAGACTGGCCGGTGGCGCTGTTCCTCGATAGCATTCGTGCTATTTACTTTACAAACTGCAGTACCGTTCCGGGCGTGCACGCGGACGTAGAGCGACCGAACGACGACCCAAATCACGTATCAGCTTGCCGGCCAGCCAACCAACCAACCAGTCAGCCATCCCGCATAAATCATTCCATCCGACAGATTCCACCAGAACGCATCATAAGTCGGCACGATGCGCGCCACCAGTGTCACCGCCGGTCGGGGCTATTCGCATTTTTTTTGTCACGAACCATGCACACACGCACACGCACACATACACGTCCACTCCCGGAACTGATGGGAGACAGCGGCAGAAATCAACATTCAACATTCCCCAATATTGCGCTCTGCTGCCTGAGCTTTCGGTCCTTCGGTCTGTCATGAGGCCATGGAGGGATTGGAAAATGAATGCTTTCCTCGAAGCTCACTGAAGCGTTTTGAAGCGTATCACTCATTCGAGGGCAGCGAGCGTCCTTCCGCTTCCTTGCTCAAAAATTGAGCCACCTGCAGCCTCCGACTTCGTCCCCTCGTTCGACGAAATTGACCGCCATATGTAACACGGCATTGAACGTTGCCCATGCTGTAACTAGCATCGCTTTTCTCAGCCGTCTCCTGATCGCGATGTGAAAGGTAATTGTACCAAGGGCCGGCTCTTCGAAGGCGGATACAGTGCCACCGCCAGCATCGTCGTCGCCGTGGATCAAAGACCGAAAAGAAGAAGGATCACCCGGTGCGCGGGTGCGCCCGTGTTGCGAAAGGGGAGATCCCTTCTCAAAACATCATGAAATCGATTCTGTCGATGGCGCGCGCGTCGTACAGCGCGAGCCGAGTGGTGGCCACCTCGCGTGCCATCATCGTACGCGTCGATGACGGCGCGACGAAGAAGACGGGAAGACGCCTTTCAACCGGGATCCTTTTGCCGGCACAAGCCCGCCCGGTATTAACCTTTATGTTGATGTTTTCCGAAAGCAATCTATAACTTTTTTTTTTGGGACCCCGATTTTTCCCAATGCCCCTCCACACTCCACTTTTCTCGCCTCTTCTAACCTTGCTACATGGTTGGGTGCTTGGAGATTTTTTTTCTCTCTCTCTCCTCCCTTTTCATTTTTCCTTTCTGCTCAAAGGAAAGATTTTTGTCAATTTATGGGTGCGCTAGAGGAAGGAAGGAGGGATCAAGGTTCGATGAATCATTATGCTGCTCG
>NC_064874.1:77791056-77798556 GCF_943734745.1 Anopheles darlingi | reverse complement strand
CTGTTCGCCGTCCTGACCCTTGCGGATCGAACCTGACCGTCCTGCTTGCTGGCGAAAACTTGCTCTACCACGCCCTTTGGCCAGGAGTTTCTGGGTAGCCTGGGATCGACGATGACTACCACGTCTCCTGTCCTGATGGGTTCGTTATATCGGTGCCACTTTGTTCGTCGTGTGATCTCTGGCAGGTAGTCGGTCACCCACCGCCTCCAGAATCTGTTGGCCAACGCTTGTGATGTTCGCCAGTTCTGCCGCAGAAGGCTGCCGCTGTCGTCCAACTCGCCCGGCTGCTTCATGCCATTCGACGAACCCAACAGGAAGTGGTTCGGTGTTAGGGCCGGGGCCGAGTCGTCGTCTACCGGCACGTGTGTGAGGGGCCGCGCGTTCATAATGCTCTCGACCTCGACCAGCAGGCTGCGCAGCACTTCGTCGTTCAAACGCTTGGCTGAGCTCGCAGCAACGATGTTCTCCTTCACCGTCCGGATCAGGCGCTCCCAGCTGCCTCCCATGTGGGAGGCTTGTGGCGGGTTGAACTCCCACCGTATCCCGCGTTGACTGCACTCTTTTGTGATATCGACGTGGTCGATCAGCTCCGGGTTGCGTTGCAGTTCCCTCTGCGCACCGACGAAGTTGGTTCCTCGATCACAGAATATTGTGAGCGGGGTCCCTCTGCGCGCAATTAGATTCCGCAGACCCATGATGCATGAGCTGGTGGTCAGCGAGTGAACCAGCTCGATATGGACCGCCCGCACTGTGAGGCACGTAGCCAGCATGCCCCACCGCTTTTCCACTCGCCTTCCCACGGCTACTTCGATTGGGCCAAAGTAATCAAGTCCTACGTATGTGAATGGCCGTACATAGGCCGCAAGACGCGCCGGGGGCAGGTCAGCCATGATGGGAGCCTTCGGTTCTGCAGCCGCATTCTTACACCACTGGCAGTTCCTCCGCACTCTAGCGTAACAGGACCGGAGGTGAGGAATGTGGTAGAGCTGGCGCACCTCGTTGATCACTGTCTCGTGGTTTCGATGATGAAACCTCTCATGAAACTTTCGCACTATCAGCTCCGTGACCGGATGACGCCGTGGTAGAATTACCGGCCTCTTCGCGTCTTCTGTTGCGTAGTGACATGCAGCGATCCTCGTTCGCATGCGTAGGATTCCGCACTCATCCAGGTACGGACTCAGCGAATGGATCGGGCTCTGTTTTGGTATCACGGTCGTAAGCCTAGTTGACGTCTTGGCGTTCTTCAGCAGGTCGATTTCCGCGGGGAACGCCTCCCTTTGTGCCTGGCTGATTATAACCCGTTGCGCCTTGCTCCTTTCCTCTGCTGTTATAGGGCCTGACGATCCGACTCTTTGGGTGCTACTAGCCCTGCAGTTGTGGACAAAGCGCAATACCCTTCCGGTTACCACGAGCACCTTTGCCCAGTCCGAGAATCTCGTCACGTCGACCACGGGCTGTTGTATTGACGGAGCGTCAGGCGAGTGATGGCCGGCGAAAGCTGGCCTCAAGTCAAGAAGGCAGACAAGTTTTGAGTGTTGTGAAATGCAAACAGACCGCCGCGGTTTTCAGCTTTTTGAAGTCGCTTTATTTTTCCTCGAGCAGACTCAAAACTTGTCTGCCTTCCGTGGCGGTTATCTTTTTTCACTCGTTTATCGCCTTTCGCTTTCTTTCTCCTGGTTGCTTTTCGCCTTCTTTCTCAGTTGCCGCTTGCTAGCTCACTTGCGTGCAGGCTCGCACGCAAGTGAGCTACGGGTGGCTGCTCGTGGGCCCTACCGATAGCCGCTGCTATCGGTAACACCCGCTTTTCAGCTCTTATTGCTCCGGTTCGAGTTCTCAATGCAGAAATTGTTGAGGGTATGTGGTTACGATGACGATCGGAATCGGTCGGTTGGTTCGCCGAGATGCTAATGGCAAAACCGAACCGAACGTAAATAAACACGTATACAGACAGTGAGAACGAAAGAGAAAGACAGAGAGAGACAGTGAGGCTAGGATGAGCTGTTGATTGTGGTGGCACCACCACCACCACCCTCGATGGTACGATAAGACGGGTGGCGATGAATAAATAAACAGCATTATTGAGCCTGTGGTAGCGGCACAAGACGGATGAAATTTCGATCCAGATCTATAGTCAGGCCGTGCTTCGGCTGCTGGTTTTGATCGCTCTTGCTAAGAACGATAGGGATGCGGTGGGAACCGCTTCAATTCTGGTTAGTAGAACTTAGCTGAAGCTGGCTCTCCTAGTTTGTGGTTAGGTGTTCTTGTGGGTCAATCACAGACACACACACACACACTCACACACATGCGGTTTTCAAGCAATTCGAAACCGAGATGGATAGACCGGGGGGAACCTACATTCGCGAAATCATCGCTTACGTCGAAGAGAAGTTCTTTCGAAAGTCTGTCAATGAAAGCATACCTTTTGCTTGGTTAAGTTGGAATGTTTATTACTCTTCATTTCCACGACACGGCTAGACATTTTTTAACTGCATATGTTAATATGCATATGAATATTGGTGCGCAAATTGGATCGTAATACACTTCGTACTTATTTATTGAACCACAAACCACATAATATAGAACTCAGCAGCTGTTCGTCTTATAGGTACAGTGCACCTTCGCATGTGGAACCCTCTCTGTGACCACAAACTTTATCTGAAAGGTACGCCGGGCACGGGAAGAGTGGAAGTGTAGTGTTAAGGCTTTGTTTACCAACCGCTTGACATTCGCTCCCTGCTCGGCTGGGGTCGTTGGTGACATTTTTGGCCAAACGCAGGTCAACCAACGGTCCGTCGGTTCCGGTGCACTCACTGCACCGCAGTCATTGTCGCCCTGTGCAACGCGATGCAATGCACAACTTGCACTACTACGCAGCACAGTACCGGCATGGTGGACGGTGAAAGATTTATGAGCGTATACGTACGAGCTCCTGTGGACGAACTCGAGCAGCCCCAGTAGTGGTCTCGGCAGATGCGTTGTGTTTGGCCTCGAATTCCGTGTGTTGCGAGCGCACCGATAGAGGTGCATGGCACAGTGAAGTCAAGGTGAATTACCTAGTGGTGGTGCTTTGGTGGGGGACATCAACGAACGTTGTGGCCACTTTTCTGCGAACCAGCGGTGACAGTGGTACGTAATCGCACGAAACGATTTGTCGACTTTCGGTCTTTGCACAAGTGCTTTCGGATTTTAGGATTTTTTTTTTTGCTTTTGTTTTGGTTCCCGTTGGCTTGTGTTGTGTTGTGTCACCGGTTAAACGAAATAAAAACACGAAATACCTGGTACGTACCTACCGTACGACCTGCGAGCGCACCGTCTCGCTGGACACAGTGTGTTCAATTGTTGTTTTATCTAATGTTCCAATGCACATGCACCTTTGATGGATTTCCCACTAAAACTAGCGGTTCCTCGCACACTGGCCGCAAGGGTAATATTGGCTTCAAAGTGCCTTCGCTACCGCCATTAAAACCATAACCCGGGCCAACTCACTCAGCATTAAGCCGCATTGGGGCGCGCACGCGAACGGCTCTGTGGCTAGCGTTTTGCATCTTACCAACCTGACGACTCGGTTACGGTCGCTTCACTGTCAGCCAGGTCAGGTCAGCCAGTCGGTTGTTCGGTTCGGTCAGACTCGAAACCGGGACGGTGGCAACGATGCAACGAACCCGAAGGATACAGGACACGCGAGCGCATCGCTGACAGGCATCCGATGTTTTGCGGTTACCGCGGACGAGCGTTTACCGAGTTAAGCATATTTGCAACATTGCACAGCCGGACCGGCCTGGCCGGGCTCCATTTGCAAACCGATCCGTGCTACCGTTACGGGCGACCACGGTAGTACGGTCGGTACGCTGCTTCATCACATGAATGAGATCAATTTCAAAAATTCCACCACCAAAAACACCGCCAACTACTCGTACCAACAGCAAACACGGCCCCACCAGTGAAGCGCATCGCCTTTCCGATGTACCGGTCCAAATACCAGGTCCAGCTGGATTGTGGTTCCGGCAGGACCGCGCTGCACACGAGCTGTAATGCTCTGACCATTTTTCATCGCGGCTCACGGTTCCGGGCGGCGATGGGATATCGAAATCGATATTCGCGGTATCCGGTGATCAAATTTCGAATGAATATCTCTAGTTCCCACAGCGCACAGAGGGAGGGGGGTGGTGCTCATCGATAACATTGGGTTGCGGAAGCTCGATGGACCGCAGCAGCTCGTCAATGGTCTCTCGTCTGCTGCTGCTGGTCGAGGCCAATTGGTCGCCGCGCTTCGTATTGAAACAGAAAACCTTTTCGGTTCAAAACAGGGAACCATTTCCTTCGACCAGACGGTCCCGAAGTCAAGTCAAGTGTGTACCGAAGAGTGGTCGCATTATTATCATCCTCAGTGCATGTGTGTGTGTCTGTGCGTGTGTGTGTGTTGAAATGTAATTTATGTTAATACAGGGACCCATAAATTTTCCCCAAAAACCAATCGTTACCGCACGAGTGATTATCCTTGGTGTTGGACGGCCATATTGGACCACGCTGGTGGTGGTGGTGGTGGTTTGAATGAATGATGGGTTGAGCATATGGAATCCGTTGGATAGGGTTAGGTAGCTGATTGGGAATCGAGTCGCGTGCGAGAGCGCGCGCTTGCTCGCGAATGAAGAACCGATGGTTGGAAAATTCATAATACATGAACATGTTTTGAATGCGTTACCACGTTCTATGGGACCGGAGAGGACTTTACAACTTGCTATCAAGTACGGTGGATTTGAAGAACTATCCAGATCAAAGACAGCTTTGACACTTTTATGCTCACGTACCTCTGGCATATCTAGATGCCCTTAATATGCCATTCCCTGGACCTGATTTACCAAGCAACCCACGAACGGAGTGCGAATGAATTCTGTCTGAGTTATCTGAAATTTAATTTTAATATTTGAAAACAGTTGTTTTTTCTGATTTCATCCCACACACTAGCTTGTAGCCGCAAGCCCTTGAAACCACAAAACCCGGCTATTATCATCAACCACAACTCGGAAGCCACCGTATGTGGTCACTATGTCGCGGTAAACACTTTTGTTCAGCTAGTAGCCCGCCCGGTTCACTACCGGCCAGCCATTAGGTACACAAGTGTAATGGCCGTCTGCCAATTTTCTAAGCGATCCCCATCCCCAAAGAGCACCAACATTTCCAGAATACAGATGGAGTTGAAGTGGTTGCGCTTCGAGCAACGAGACTAGCCTCGGGAATGGGGCTCACCGAACGAAACAAACATCGAGCGACTCCTTCCCGGAACAAATCCTACGCCTACCCCAAATCCCTAGTTGCCCAGTGTAGGCGCATGTGTGTGTGTGTATGCCCGCTTGGATTTTCTTTTTTTCCTGGATTCTCCTTTCATTTTTATCTTTTTTCGGGACTCGGTTCCGGGATTCATGTTTCGGCTTCGGTTTTGTGGCAATGTTTGAGGTGGTGTGCGTTACATTGGGGCCCGTTGCCAGCTGGCCGGTACGTATCCCGCTGGATTCGTGGAGTTCGGTACCGGTTCTTTTTATTACACGCTCAATTAGTGACACGAGAGCGAACTCTGATAGCCTATACACATCCGGACAAATCGATGACTCGTGCAGCTCGTCCCTTGTCAATGGTTTGCCGTGCCGGCGGTGGCGGCTGTGGCTTCCTGTCACGCCCGCCAGCAAACTATCACTCGGGCCATCGTCAAGCGAAACGAAGTCGAAACGAGAGGCGTCGCAGTTACACTTCGATCGAAGCGAACGAGACCGCTTAGCCAGGGAAAAGGGGAACGTTTGCTGATGCTCGACAATCCCTGGATTGGAGGATTCGCTGGACGGGAATCGATTCGAATGGCCGTCAACGGTATCGGTGTTCATCCCGGTCCCGGGGCGGTATTCGGGGGAACGAGCGTTGTTTTGCGGCTTAGACGGTGATTAATTGATATTAGGAAAAGCGAAAGGAGCGACCGGGGTAGCGGAACCCGATGATTTCCACACATTTCCACCGTAACGGACGCTTCAGATAACGAACGAAAGAAAAAACGAATATAAAAAAGAAAGAAGGAGAACCAGTGTTAGTTATCGACGTGAATCCGACACACACACACACACACACACACTCTAGTCCGCTAGGCTTCTGGCTTGGAAAACCGACAGAAACCGATGTTATCGATCTCTGTTGAGCTGAGTGGAGATTAACTCCTTCGAGGACGAGGCTGCACGATCCGGTGGAATGCGTACTGAAAGGTTGGGCTACGATTACTCGCTGGACTCCTCGCCGACTCGAGTTCGAAGAATAAGGAAACTGTAGACGGTGTAGGATGGATTCTAATTTGAAGTCTCTTATTGCATCGCCGTTTGCCGGAAGAATGTGTAATTTCGCTTCCTAGTGATTGATTGTGCCTCGCGGTAGGTGAGGAAAGGAATTACGGGGAATTTGTAATGAAAGGTTGAACAGATACTGGACAGAAGATATCGACGAAAGGTTCGTTTTCTCGGCCCCATATAAAGGCAATTCGATGATGTTCCCAGTAACTCTGATGCGGATCATTCTCTGTTCTCGCAAAACAGGTTTGTTCCTGCAGTAGCAGTACAGAAGTGATCCTTACATTAACATCGCCTTTGTTCGACCTATGCATATCACCAGTTGTCAGATTGGTGATAGCTTTCCAGCCGTTCGCTGGAATGTACCTAGATGATCCCTATTCCTCGGCTGCAATCGCTTGTCATTGCTCGAATTAACGCATCCATCATCGACGGCGGAAGCAACCACGGTACGGCCAGTCATGTATCCGGTTTACGGTCGTTCCATCGTACGCGCTAAAAGTCTCTATCCTACGGCGTACGTTTGTGGTTTCGACAGTGATTGTAAGTCAATTCCAATGGTAGCCATTCTCCAGCTACTGGCACCATAGTGCGACTCCGCTGGAGTCACACTATAATTGGGTGACGAATCATAACCGCATGGATACGAGGGTGGTGCTTCGGCACACGTCCACTACAACGACTACTAACCCTTATAACCGTATCAACCCCGGGGGGCATGGTATCTGTACGTCTAACGGTGAAGATTCCACCGGAGTACCCTTCTCAACAGCAGCAGCAGCAGCAGCAGCAGTGATGACGCAATGATGACGGTCTCAATGATGACATCGTGAGTACCAGCAAGGCCTAGCCGGAAGCGAAACATGCTAGCTAGTCCAGCACCAGCTCAGCTCGGTTCGCCTGTCAGTGCGGAACAGCGTCCGGGAGTGGCAACACTTTTCACGTGAAGCCATCCAACCTCCACAGGAGGCAGGTTGTTTTGTTGCACAGACAATGATACAGACAGACACGACCTCGAACTAGTAATTGCACGTACGTGACGTCAATGGTGTGCATTTTTAACCTACAAAAAATTGCCGAACTGTATTCATAAATTTCGGGTTGAAATCACTTTAATTTTTTATAAAAAAAATCAAACATTACAGTAAAACCATATCAGCAATACCAAGTGCTACAA
>NC_064874.1:77768556-77786056 GCF_943734745.1 Anopheles darlingi | reverse complement strand
CGCTTTTCCACCAAAGATCCGTTATACAAGGGCGCAGATTATGAAGCATTCCATTATATTCCATTTTACGGTATCACAATCCTTGCTACGGCCACGCACACTGATGTGTGCTGGGACGTATTACAGAGGAAGGTTCAACTCTGCCCGAAACTGAGATCGAGAGATATGCTTCCTCTTCCTGCTTCCTGCTTCCTAACAACCATTTTGAAGGACCGATACCGTGGTAGATATTTTATGAGTGCCCCCTGACCACAACCTGTGAGCAGTGACCTGTGTACCGTCTCCCATAAGCCAACACCTTTCCCAACACCATAACCACCAGACCGAAGGATACAGAGAAACTGGCTACACTATGGATAACCGGAAAGAATTTCTCCAACTGAAATACCAGCACGTGATGAAATCGGAGTATATCCCAAATAGGAAGCCATCTACCGGTGCCTCGCCAATTCCGAGCTAGCACAACAAAACCCAGAACCGGGCTTACTGTTCCTTTCTTCAGTGATGAAACGCTGTGCGTTACCTACCTGAACCTACGCCAACTCCGGAGCGCAGAGGCGACAAAAGGGTAATTTATGCAATCGTCCCATTGACAACTCCGTAAATGGTCTCATTTTGAGGGTTGATGTTTGTCCCATTACCTACTCACTGCGATGCGTTTTGGCATCTGGGGAGCCCCAGGATAATCGGGGATTTAAGGGCACACAGGGCACCGTAATGAAAAGCTCGTTTTGGGAATGATACCCACACCCGTACTTGATCGGCTAACACTGAGCATACAAATGTGTGCTATTTAGAAAACGATACTTTAATGATGCACTACAGCGTATGTAGCATTGCCGCACTTAATCATACCGATGCCACTCGAGAATGAAAACCGCACCGTTTCACTCGCCCCAAATTAACACTTCATTCCTAGAGAACATTCCAACCAACAAGCTTCTAACAACAACATGCACTCGGTAAATCCATCGAACTCTACAATAGTCTATGATAATTGCTGCTTCCAGGAACAACAGCCAAATGCACACAAACACACACTAACTGACACCATGCACACCAGATTTTGTCCATTGATGGCCACCAAAAATTTGTCGAAATTATTCATAAACCGCTCACCACCTGCCTCTGGCTTGAGATACTTGACAAGCAACAGTCGTCTGGCTCGACAACGGTGACCATTGGGGTTCCCTGGCTACCATCTGGCTTAAAACAGAACGGAAAAGAAGCCGGCAACAGCCCACACTGGTGGTACTTCGAGGTTGATGGAAAATCGATCGTCACGCGCGAGACCCTCCCTTATTGGGAAATTCCGTTCACGTATTGCTAGTCCCTTCCCGATCCGTCGGAGTTTGTGTTTATTTTTTCACGAAACCACGGCCGACGTGAGCAGATTCACAAACGCCTAGACCTGTGTTTCTCTGAGTGGTACTGACGTGGTGCGACGTGGTGTTTGATCTACGAGTTCTGGTAGACGGTGTTCGTGTATTTACCTTTTCCCCGGGAAAAGAAAAGATAAAAATCAATTCTTGATGCCCACGCACAACATTATTAGAACATTCACCTGCAGTGCTACGCACTAGCACTAGCTGCCATTCGGTGAACTATGGGTCAACTAACGCATCAAGATCGATCACCTAAATCAAAGATAAAACACCTTATAAGCTCATAATGGGTCGTTCCTTTCTAAAAACAAAGTTTCAACAGCTTTTCCAGCGGAGCTCGAAATACACTTCTGTGTGTGTGATGATTCGGAATTCGCCTGAATCGAAGCTACTTCACGACCGTGTACTCTCAGCACAGCATCTCATAAAAGATATATGATCATCAACGGTGTATTTAAAGATCCATCCCCGACAGGGATGCGCAATGCCTGGTCTCACTAAGACGATCACGTCTTTGCTGCCTTGTTTCTTAAACTTTTCTCAATGCGTTTCCCCAATTGAATGCCCCCGGGGTAAAGATTTGGTTTATGGATGAATTAATTAGTATAATAATAATGCTGCGATATGAGCCCGTATTTTCCAACGAAGTTTCCCAGAAACGGCTACCCTTGAGACGCTTTTGCTTAACCTACCTGGTCATAAAACCAGTCGGGGCACGGGAGGGTTTAACCGATAAGATGCATAAAAGGGTGTGCCGGCAAGCATCAATGGGGCAACCCTGGCGAACAAGCATGTGAACGGTCCGTGCTGCAGGCAAAATTTATGATTCACTTTGATGAAATGGGATGTTCCGGGTGAACGGGCGCAACAGGTTGCACAAGACGGTGTAGGCCACACGCTTTCCAGTGAGGAATGCGAAGAAAGCACTCCACCGATGAGATAGGTCAGGAGAAAGGGTCTATCTGTGTCATACCTCTCCGGTGTTTGGTTACGGTAGTGGCGGTGAAAATGCCCAAGGACCATGATTAATGAGCAGTGATTAGGATGCTTGTTTCATCTCCAGTATACCGAATCGATGGGAAATCGGAAGCTCCAAGAAGCCCTTGTTGATGCTTGCTATGAATTACATTTAGCTACTCCCTCGAACACACCAAAATTTATGTTTAACTCTCTCACTCTATCGGCATATGCAGATTAGTAGCGTTCACGTATCATATATCACAATGCAAATGTCGCTACCCCACAAAATCATCATCGATAGATCATCATGGTACAACCTTCAGCTGAGCTGTTCTACTTGACAAATTTCACAAAATAAAATACCAAAACATACCGAACATGCTCACCACTCATCAAAACCGCCTAATGGATGTACATTCACCACACAACCCTAGAATACATTGATTTGAATTGCAAGCTATAGAAAAAAAAGTTGATTAAAATTTGCACAGAGGGGTGGATTGTGGCTGCATCTGAAAACTTACCGTGGGCGTTGACGTCACAGTGAAGATTTGCGAACTCAAATGTGATTGCTTCCAAAACAGGAATAGAGTTTGCTATTCAGTCAGAACAACATCAACCCAAATTCAAATTCCCTTACCCTCAGGACCCATTCTTCACACTGACTTCTATCGGCATTATATTGAATGACTAATCAATGCTGATCACCATTCTCGAGCGACGAATCAAAAAGCGAACGACGGTAGCGAAGCGCGTCTATTGAAATGCGACCAAAAATAAAGCTCCACTACTGCATAGGTGCACTATCATGGTGCGTGTTCAGGCGCATACTATTATTACCTTAGCGAGGCATCAAAAGCTCCAAAAATTTCATAAGCCCATTTAAGCCGCGTGTACCTGTTACGGAGGGATTAGCATTAATTTAATCATGCTTTTAGAGGATGCCGCTCCATCCGGTCGCAGCAAATAACCACCGCTCTGCATGCTGCTGCAATGCATAATCTCCATGATACAACGAGGAATTTCGATACTTTACCCGGTGACAGGCTGCTTTCGGAAAATGTTTCGGTAATCGAAATGTTAGGCAGCAGCGGTTAATGCTGCGCTTTTTCGTCGTTCTTTAATTTTTGCATTATATTATGGTGTATGTTTATACTTCAGGCTTCATGTTAATATTATACTTAAGTTATACATCAGGAACAATGGTTGAAACTTATTTGTATGCTGAGAGAGACTACTACAGATAGGTAAAGCTATTCAAATATTTTTATGTTGGTCATTGAATGCCAATGGACATTTTTGAGTGGAATAAAGTCCACCCTTTGGGGAATCCGTATCTACAGAATCGCTTTTCTACCAACCAATATATCTGAGCAATGAGCCATTAGGTTAAGTGTCTTTTATTATAACTGCTTTTTAAAGCAATACTGTTCTAGGATGGCAAATGTAACAACAAAATACACAACTTCCACGGAGTTCTTCTCAGTAAGCTGGATTAAACAGTTCTTGTGTCCCAAATTCGTACACTGCGTGGTACGTCGACTACGGCAAAAGTGGATTTTAGTAAAGTGCTTCATCGCAAGGACACCGACAAGGTATTGTGGTATGTTTGTAAGATCTCTAAGCCTTATTACTCTGGTACTTTATGTTTGGATCTCATTTCGTTAATCTTGATTTGAGTTAAGTTAGTGCAGCAAATTTAACTTTGCAACTCAACCCCCGACCCCGAGCCTGGTTGTAAGTCATCTGCCGACCTGCATCTAATTAAAGTTTTTACTCCGTAACTCCTTAATATCTGATCAACTGATTACTTCCAGACAACCCCGACCTGAACAAGGCCACGGTTTTGGTGCTTCTGCAGTGCAGCTTGGTAACTGGGTGCATTCTCAGTTGGCTATGACAGGAGACGCCAGCTGTCATCATGCTGTACCGTTTCTATGCTGCATGTAACCTACGGATGGAGCCATGTAGTCACTATACAAACTACGCAGATGCACAGCGCATCGAAACGGTACGCAGCTAAATGGTAACATAGACACCAGCGAAACTGCACTTTGATCATCGACCACAAATTGGCCACTGCCAGTGGATGCTGGACAGAACCTTCGACGAAACTACATAATTTCATATCACTTTGTCCCTCGCATGCATGGCGAGTATCAAGACAAGACAAAAAAGGCGTGCTGGTCGAGAATCCACCGACACCGCCTTTCAACGTTGCCCTCACAACTTGCCATTCTCTGCAGCTCTGCGGTCAGCCAGTGCTTCGGGGTATGGTGCTGCTACAGATTTCAGCAAACTATCAAACAGTGTCTGCAATTTATATTCCTTTCACAGTTTCATGGAAAGTTTGCACAGAATCAAATTACCATACCAAAGACACCGAAAAGGATGCAAAACTTCCCGTCTAAACTTTCGCCTCACCACGCTGGGCAACGGTTATGATCACGCCTAGCCGCGCCCTTAGTGCACTCTCTGGCCATCAGGCGTTGTCGTTGTCTGCCGCTGGTCCGGTTGTGAAGGGAAGTGAAGTAAGCTTGCAATCACCTAAGTCGCGACTGCACCGAAATACAAAGGTAAGTCTTCGCAGCGAACCGCGATGGACTGGTGGGGCGCACCTGTCACATCGCCATCACACCAGGCTACTCTTTCCTTTCTACGGTTTCCGGATTTCTTTTATTTATTTTGTAAGAGAACGGCGGGCAAGTCACAATGAAACCACCGACCACAGTTGCATCAGAGCATTACCGGAGGTCAACGGGAAGAAACCCCTTTCCGGTGAGCTCGGAGAGTGTCTTAGGATTCTGCGAAGGAAACTTCAGCAAAGATAGTTGCAGTTTTGGCGAATGAGTCGCGGAACTCTAAGCTACGATAGACCGACCAACCCCACAATAGACCATTTACATTCATCGCTTCCAGGAGTAAGGGAGCTCGTCTCCATCACCAATTTAATGTGTCTTCTGGTTCCAGAAGGCAGCCAGTGGGGTATCTTCCCTCTTTTCATAAGAACAATACCATGGGATGTCCGACGACCAACCGGAAACGTGCGCTGGCGGAGCCTTTGGGAGCAGGAAACCAAGGAAGTTGCGAAAAAATTATATGATAATTGTCTTCATTTCAAGAAACCCGCGAAACCGCGGTACTACACGGTTCCTGTCAGGGTGGTGACCTCGCGGAGTGTCTTTTACCCGGAGCAAAAACTCTTTTGGTGCCTATTCATTGTTCTTGCGCGCGCTTGTTGGGCTTGTGCACATGAAAAATTCCCTTTCAAGACATGCAAATTTGAGGCTTTCAACGGTGCTTCTTCCACGAAACAAGCGCACGAAAATGTCCCGCTGATAATGGTGTGCTAATGGGGCATACTCAACCCATTGCACAACCCGCTCGTCGGGGAGCTAATTTAAAATGAATCTCATTTGAAGCATCTGCCGTGCTAGGCACGGGATGCGAATACGCGGAACACCCGGGCCTGCTATTGAACTGCTTCATCATTCTGTCATGTGCCGCGTGCACACTCAATATCGAATGATAGCCGAGAATACAGGATAAAAATAAGGGTCGTCTATTCACACCCGGTCCCTACCGTAGCACCGCGACCGACCTCGGTCGTATTGCGACCGGTAACGAGATGGTGAAGGTGTACGCGACAAAAGTGGAACCGAGTTGCATTCACACCACATGAAACATGCATTCACCTCTGCACGTGCCACGCGCACTTCCATTAGCTAAATAGCGACAAAGTAGCATCGTCCATGGCTCCCAGCGGCGCATCGGTACCGGTGCTAGGCGAAGGTGTCCGTAGACACACACCGAAGGACTATACGATAATGCATTCACAACAATGTACTACTACTGTACTACTCGACAGCTGCCTACCTAGCCGGTGCACGATAATAATCAACATCAATGCGCCCGCCGGTTTGCAGTTCCGGGGAAAGAAATCGGTGCGGCAGTGATTTCATTCCCGCCTTGCCTCGATTCCGTTTCTAAATGTGCCGTTGCTCTGCGCCACCACGTATCGCGTACGCTACACAATCAACGTGCCACTCGCGTTCTATTTTGCAGTATATCGAGGCAAAAAAATGGTTTAACTTCGACAGCCAACAATGAGAGAGGACCGTTAGTGATACAAAGTGGTAGCTATAGAATGTCCTCTCGGTGCAGCGAGGTAGACCTGAGGCACGGGAGAAGCATAATGATTGCTGATGTTGTTTGGGCATCGATACTCTTATGCAAGCTACAGCACTGCACAATTCAATTTATCTCTATAGACCAAGCGTATCTATTACTAAACAAATTTCAGCGCGATTTGAATTTTGCATCAAATAGCATTTCGCAAATGAGACATATGGAATCCATGCAGACATTGGAAACGAGTGCTCCTTACAGAGGAGAAATAGCCGTACTATTGCTACAGGGACATCGTGCATATATTGACATCGATATAATTTACGCATACCAAAAATAGTAAAGTTTTAAAAATATCTGCATAAAATGAAGAGATCTTTGACACCGGTATACCTCTCTAAAGTAAGCTACAAACGAATGATTGTCTCGTACCGATTAATCAAAACCAACTAACGCACATGTTGCCCAAAAACTACAGATGCTGGTTTCTCTGAAGTTTGGATAATTTCAGCCACTGCAGGTTGGGCAACCATACCTAAGGTCTTAACGCAAAACCCGGCTCACGATTTTCGTAATGAATTGTGCTCATAAAGCTAAGTAGGATCAAATAATAGACGCCACCAGCAGGCGTACCAATGTCAACAGTGTAGCAGAATGGCGAAACATTGCCAGAAGCATATCATCAAAAGCATCGGAAGGGGGTTGCGCTCTTCAAAGTACGCAAATTGAGGTCGTAAATAAAATCCACTACCGTGATTCCAGCTTTCGCAACCGTAGTTTTCCTTGGCTGCACCACTTAAACCCATCATAGGCGTCTCGCTTCTCGTTACATCTCTCCGCACAAAAGGCAGATTTTACGGTGATTTAATAAACCATTACCAGTGCATCGTGCAATTGCCGTCTCCAAGATACGGTACGCCAGTCCTATTAAGACCGAATCTCCGGGGAAACGGGATGTATTGAGTGCAACCCTATGCCGGTGATGTAACTGTGCGCTGTTAATCCGCTTTACCGGAGCAATTACTTCCACCCAGCTGCTCTCGCGATGTGTTGTTATTGCTTTATCGAGGGAAACCAAGCAGATCGATGTCGATAGCGACGGCTGCCTACGGCAATCCTACGAACTTACACAGAGCGCCACCAACGCTCGTGCGAGTGCGTGTAAAGGGTGCGTTTTGGGAATTTCACCATTCCAGGACCTGGCAAACGAGAAGGATAGATCATGGTAGCTAGTAAGGGAGCACTGTGTGTGTGTTGCTTATTTTTGCTGCTGTAATTAAACAGTCGAAACATCGTTACTCATTCAATTGGCGAAGCTAACTAAACGCAAAACACTCAACATCTTCCAGCTGCCGCACCCTGCAAGGTACAATATTTGTTCGATAGTTATCCATATCCATGGAATGGTATGACCGCATTTCTTAAAATTGGTCTGGCTGTGGGTTTCCAAACAATAAGGCACAAGTGTCGCTGCTGTTGCTGCATAAGAATGGGAAATTACGGACAGAACGCATCGCGATGCAAGGTGGAAAAAAAAGTTTGCATAACTTGAACCCGAGCCACCACAAGCACGTCCGCAAATGAGTGCGATTCGTGCAGCGACTATTGCGATGCCTTTGTGTCTTCCCTCGCACCACCACGGGGTGGTTCACTCCGACAACACGTCCCAGAAATTACCATTTCCAATCCGGGTTTTACGGTACGTTGATGGTGATAATATGCTGATAACTTCCTGCTTCCAAGGGTGCATCGGCTGTAGGCCCTGCCAACTCTACCACACCATGAAGTCTGCTCAAACTCATTTGCAGGAGATAGTGATGAGCTTAAAACAAGATGGGAAACTTCACCAATAGACACACACACGCACGTACACGTGCTAGTACCATCCTTCGAAAGCAATTATACAGCAGTAGAGAGAAAGTTGCGGATATCCGTGGAAATGTCGACTTGGAGCAGTGGTTTCAAATGATTGCTGTGACGGTTTGACACCTCGCTTGTAACGCGAATCCGACACGATACCGATTTTCACACATCCAGAATGGTTGGGTAAATGTTTGCGAATCATAAATATGTTTTTTAAAAAAAATCCAAATTCAGGTCACTGCTGATGCCAGTTATAACTCGCACGCTCCAAACCGATCAATCGGTTCCGAAGTGACAGCTACCAGAACCCCCGCTCATCGTAAACTGTGGCCACGGATTGGGTTTCCTCGACCTTTTTTTTTGCGTGTGACTGTGTTTGTGTGTTTGCGCAAAGCCAATGGATTATCCTAGGCTGAGCGAATGACCCTCGGTGTTGCTCCATATTTATATCCGTTTATTTCGATCCAACCTCGATGGCTAGCAGCCCTGCTCTGAGCACGCGTGTGGCCGCTGTCAGGTTGAGTCAGAGATAAAATTTCGCACCGTAACCAAATTGACCGGAGACGCGTGATCGGCCTCGGACGCGTCGGATGGCTACGCAGGCGACGGAAACGGTCCATCGCCCGTAACCGCTCATCCAACAGATTAAAAAGGACACACTTCGCACACGGCGCTCCCGTCCGAAATGGTACCTATTCCACACATCTCACATCGAAAATATCCTTTCCAATCTCCTGCCGCTAATAGCTATGGTATGCCGTTCTAATAGATATTCCTATGTTAAACCTCTCTCTCCCCCTCCTTCACTATCCCTCTCTGCAAACAGTCAGTACGGTTCGCTGCTTGATTTTATGTTATTTCAGTCTTTTGCGTTTCATTTTATTTTCACAAAAGCATCGTCAACGCTAGTGCCCGCGATTGCTTTGGCTTCCTGTCGTCTTTCTTCCTGTTTTTACAGCGCGAACGATCGGAAACTCGATCGGGAACACGGCCAGGAAGCGGTGCGATTGGATATCGTACTCGATCCAACAACAACAAACAAAAAATAGGAAAGTAAGCCCTCGGATAACAATCAGAGCGGCAAACAATTCCGCTGCCGAGGCGCATAGTGAAACTACCTCGATTATAATGAAAGCATAGCCCCTATAATAACCGTATTGTGAGACTTAGTGCACACACGACTGGGAAGCTGGGAGGGTATAGAGCTTCCGCAAACAAGTGGAATAGAACAGACTGGGGGGAGCCGTTAGCAGAAAAACAATTTCAATTTTCCATCGCCCGTGATTGTGCACTGCATTGAACGCTGAATCGCTCCGGTTCGATGGTCCGGCAAACCACACACACACACACACACCGCGGAATCGCATTCGATAGGGAGAGAAAAATGGAGAGTTCATCAAAACGCTTTAGAAGCGGTTTTAGGCGGAATGCATTTAACTATCTCTCAGGCCCCCCTCCACCTCAAAATCTATTTTCGGACCAATTCCTATGTGTTGCTCCTTCTCTTTTTCCATACTTTATGGAGAAATTATTTTCGATCGCTTCGTACCAACCCGTTGACGAAGTGGAGCTTTTGAAACAATTATGCAGTTCCGTCACTTTTCCTGTTTTCGTAGCAGCAACGTTTGTTTTCCGAAAGCGGTCCTGCCTCGAGTTGCAAAAATTGACTTTCAGTTTCCCAACGAAAGTTTAAATTATTCCTCTTGTTTACAGGAACGCGGTTTTAGAACAGGAGCTTGCGATGAACAGACTCCTAAAGCTCCTGTTTCCATTTTGTCCCGCTACTAAATTAAACGCCAACGATGCGCTTGTGCTTCGCCTGCTCAGATCGTTCGCGATTGGCACTTCTTATTGGAACCAACGAGCACTCAAACAAACAAACAGAAGAGGACGCGAAAAAAAACTACTGAAAACGATTCAGGAAATCACCACTCAAGCCAGAACAATGGGAAGCAATTCGTCAGCAAAAACAGAACCATTGTGGAAAGGGTCGTGCGAGGGGACACGCAAAAAAAAATCAACATCGACATTCCCATAAGAGCTGCTCCAATCTAAACAATGGAAGCAATCGTCTAACAATCGCTTCAATGACAAGCAGTAGCAACAGCAGCAGCAGCAGCAGCAGCAGCATCAGCAGCATTGGCAGTTTATCGGAGAAGAATGCCAAATGAAAAATCTCTACAATTAAATCACAGGCAAAGCAATACAATAGAAGCTGACGTGAAGAACGTGGAACGTGACGCTGGCTCGGGAAATCTTAAGAAAAACTGCACATACACACACACAAAAACATTTCGAAATCAAGAAAATGAACCCACCGAGATCGGAAGCTTTCTGTGAGCGGTACCGCTGGCACGGTTGACATTTCGCTGCTGCTGCTGCTGCTCCTCCAATCGCTGGGGAGCGCAAAAATGAAAACTTAAACCACTAAACGCAACCGAGTGGAGCTCGTTCCACAATCTGAATTCCAAACAAAGATGATGGATGCGAAGACGATACAAAGCGCAGGGAAGAAACAGCCCCGTGTGAGCCAGAGAGATAGCAAGAGGGGAATAGATAGAAAAGCTCGTTGGTTGTGGCGTGTTTTTCTACTCAAAAAGGCCGCTTCAATTCCACACAATCCCGTCCACCGGTGTACGTAGTTTTCCTTTTTCCGTGGCATTATTATCGTCGTCAGGCTCGACCGAGCAAGGCCGGTACGGTACGGCCGCGGGACCGATAGACGACGGATGCCGCCATTTAATGCAGTCACCACCACGCGGTGGTTTAATGTTCCGTGTGAATGTATATTCTACATTGCCACGATAGTTTCCACGCGGCACGAAAAGGGATTATATTTTTGCCATTCGCCACCGTCAGCTCATGCTACTCCAATGGGCGCTTGTTTTTTTTTTTTTTTAATGGAGGGAAGCTACATTTTTCATAGATTTCGTCCCATTCCTCATTCCAGCGAACATTGTGTAGAGAGCGGGCGCTTTTATCTAAACTTTTCTGCCCGTTTTTGTTTCTGCTATCTGCTTCGCGCTATAGTAAGAACAATGGCATCGGTCGTGATTATTTGCTAGTTTTCGTTTTCCATTTCAATAAAAATGGAAAACGGCTATTAAAAAAAATAGCGCCGCAAAGCTGCACACACTCCAGCGGAAAGCGTCGCCTACAAAGCACAGTTCATCATAATAACGACCATAGCAAAAAGCCGGAGCGCTCAATTGTTGAAGCATATGCAAACTAGCATCCCTTGTGGACGGAAACAATGAACGCTGGAATCGGTTCCCTCAGCTTAACGATACGGATCAGGCGTAAAATACGTTTGTACAACTGCCCACTAGCCTGCCCCATGCTGGAACTCGAAAGGGGGGGATTGGCAAATACACTGAATGACTGGTTGTCGTCCTTTGCTCTTCACACGGTTTCATCGCCAGGACCGAGAACAATAGATGACAGCCAACCATTATACGCGCGCTCTTTCACGGATGGAACAATTCTTAGAACACAGATAATAAGAAGCTTAAGGGCCCCTTTGTCGCAGCTCTGGTTGTGCTTAGAGTGTGAGAAGTATGGTATGGTAGCAAACAAAACGGGCGCTGTGGAAAATGCAGCAATCGAGCACGCACATTGTTGTCCTCCGGCGTTTGTGAGGAAATTGTCTAACAATTCGTACCTCCATATTGAATTATGCTGCTAGATCCTTATTAATTTTATTCATTACAAATCACTTTCCACAGCAGCAGCTAGTACATTAGGCAAACACCATGCGTTGCGATGGTTTAAATGTAAAATTGACAAACCATGCCAATCGAAGCTCACTCCCAGCAATGGTCTACACCGTCTCCGGAGTGCTCACTATCGGTACATTGTCATTTACGATGCCCGTTTCAAGCTTTGTCAAGCATAAAGCGGCAGTACGCGTACCCTTTGCCCCCGGGGCGTTACGCCGTACCGAGCATTGAACGAAACAAATCAATGCCCCTTGAGGCGGAAAAGCTGTTCCTCGACTGAATATATATTGGATGCGTTGCGAGACCGGCAATAGCGAGTTCGGTAGACGTCGACCCCGACCAAACCTCACATTCCCGTTTTCGTTCTATTACCATTATTTATGCGTCCTTTTTCTTCATCGGAACCCATTCATATTCGCAGCTAATCTGGCTGATGGCAAAGAAAAGGCACCCGCGAAGTGAGCATCGATACCGTACCATCGTTCTCATCACGTCACCATTGCCGTAGGATCCTTCTCCGGTTTTGCTATTGCTCGGTGGCTGGGCTTCAGGCGGCTTCGGTTTGTTTGTCTGACGGCTGAGGCTCGGATGTTGTACGTCGACGCAGCGACGTGGGCACAATCGACAGTCCATTTTATGGTTCACCCCCCCGCCTCTTGACATCCCTCCCACGACGCCGGAGGTCTCACACTAACCGTCGCTCGAAGTGAATGCAAAGCTGCGGTGGAAAACTATAAAATTTAGTTGCTTGTTTGTCGTGGCAGCATCGTTCGTTGTTACTGGAGCACCTCGGAACCTCACGGAGCGCACAAGTCGCGCATCGATCGTACCGGCTCACATAAACGGTACCGCCGTCGCCGTTGTCGTCGTCGTCGTCGTCGTCGTCGTCGTCGTCGTCGTCGTCGTCGTCGTCGTCGTCGTCATCGTAGTCGCCGCCGATGTCTACTACCAGGCCGCATCCCGCCAGTCCTCGTCACCACGAACTGCGACCACTAGCGGCAGCGTCGCATGTTCGCAATTGTTAGTGGGCCATGCTGCCGGTTCGGTACCCTTAGAACACACGCACCAAGCACCATTCAGCGCTAGTAGACGACGGCAATTTGCATGCCAACGAATGCGAACGTCGATGGATTCATCCATTTCCTTAATGGACGCTCCGAGCGATTGATTTTAATCACTCGACATAAGTTGTGCGCGCGGCGAACGAAAACTGCGCTGTTGGACTAACTAATTGTGGGCGGCCTGTCGGAAGCACGATGGCCGATATCCGCCATATCGAGTAGTAGCGAGTGTGGAAGCCGTGCTGCCGTGCTTGATATGCGTTTAGCAATCCTTCCTACGGAAAGACCACCTTCATGTTTGTACATGTTCGATCCATTACCAACATTCCATATCGTATGCCGGGAACAAAAGTTCACACGAAACAACCCCCGGACAACCCGGAAACTCCATACATAGGACTGCCCGCGTGGAAACGCTGTGTTGCTGCGTTGTAAAATGTGTTACTTCTATTAATTTCCATCCATTGCCAACGGCAGCCTGTGATGTGTTGCCAGAGCAAACGGAAATGCGGTGGCTTCTCATAGGAAACTTTTTCTACCACCAACAACGTCCTCCAACAGCGCCGGGCGCCATCGACTGGACGCAAACGAGGTTCCAGTGCTCGGTCTCCGCCTACGCCATTCAATCCGTTGACCTCACATTTCCCCGGCCTCGCTCCCTCGATCACTGCTGGCAAGATGCCCGTGCCCAGCGGGACCATGCCAAGAGCAAGTTTCTTCGTAATTAAATGTGACAGTGACCAACGAGATGCAAAAAAGTGGTTTCGGTTTTCAAAGAATTCATTCGATTTGCGATTGAAGTCGATCGCTCGTTCGTTAGCTCGCTCGTTCGCTCGCCGCGTTTTCGCTGCAGCACTCGAAACGCCGGCTTCAGTGGAAAAGGCTTAACTTGTCACTGGCGTTATGAGTTACGCCATGGAAATGGAACGAGAAGCAATCAAAAGGAACGGAAATGTAAAGGACTAGATGGTGATTCTGCATTCATGCATCCGAACGCAAAACATTCACAAACACACACACATACACTCAACGACGGCCGATGGATGGCCAACGATCAAAGGCTGACCTGCCTGACCCACTGAATGGTGAGTGTCCTTGAACGCCAAACGGCCATTCAGTGGGCAAACATAACCTAGATAAACGGGATATAAGCATTGGGAATCCTTTAAGAAGCTGCCACTCGAGATCGCATGTACATGGTGTGGCATATCTGGGGCCAAACGACGCATCGAGGAATTCAAAAAAGCGACGTAAAAGATGAAGGAAAAGGAAAAACAAAAAAAATCCTTTGGAACCATTCCAAGCCCATTTGTGTGCCAAGGCGACGATGGCGGCGATCCGTTTTCGAGCAAATTGAAGCAAACAAACCGCCAACGGGTACCTCCTTTTTCAAACCGAACCTTTGCATGTCACCATGTCACCAGTGCACGTGGAAGTAATGTGGTGAGGCGGGGCGAGGGTGTGGTTTTCCGAGAGAAACGCAAACCTTAACCCTGTCCTTCACTTGTTTGACCTAAATAAACGTGTCGTGTCGCATCAAATTTACCTAGCATTTTCCTGCGAATTAATCGATCCCTTATTGATCTCACCACTTTTAAGGACTGTTTGGACAAACACACCTCCCCATCATGACGTCACGATGTGCTACACGAGTTGATCAACATGGCTTGATTTATTAACAATTCCCAGGACGACATCCGGTGCACTTTTCGTGGGCAAAACTATTCTGAACACCAAGCGTGAAAACGGAATCCAAAAATGAATGAAAATCGATGCTAAAAGGATCGCAACACATCACAAAGAAACCGCTATACCAGCTACAGATTGCCGGAAGCCCGGTGAGCCCAATATGTGTATGGCAATTGAAAAATGGCCCTTCCCGAAAGGTGGAATAGTGCAAAAAATCCATATCAATAAATACATTTCAATGTCATCATAATCGCATTAGACATAATCCGCCCCGGGTTGGATCGTTCGGGACCACGGGCAGCAACATGGACCCGAAGGAACAATGGCCAGGAACATCCGTCGAGGGTGCGCCAGGGAAGCGGCGAGTTCGTTTCTAAAAATAAAATTAAAAAAAAGAACATCATAAATAAGCAAAAGCAAAAGCCAACATTGTGTTTCCCAGGTAGCTTGGTCGTGTCAGCATGTTCGCTGGTGTGCGAGAAGAAAAGGGAAGGACCGCGAGAGGTTTCTGATGCCAAACATCGGATCCGGCGTCACCTGCCGTCGCGTAAACCACCGCAGCGCCAGTCGCCGTGGCTCTAGCTTTTGCCGGTGTAGGTATGCGAAGGTTGTTGCTGCTCGTTCACGATTCCATCTACGGTATCGTTAGCGTTTCGTTGCAGATTATTTTATGGTTTCTTGTTGTCACTCCCTCCGGTCCACCCAAATATTAGCATGTATACAACACAACTCAATGTCTTCTATTTCCTCGCTGTTCGATGCTTTCCTGACTCTTTCCTTTTTTTGGTTTTTTTAACAAATGATTTTTTGTTTAGAGAGCATAGTGCTGCTGTCCTGGTTCAGAGGGGTTCTTCGGAAATGGCCAATGGCGAAGCAGGGATATGTTGGTCTCACAATTCTATCAAGCAGTTTTCTGTTTTTCGGGTTTTTGATTAATCTTCCTTTTCGTAACCAGCGGCATCTGGCTGACGTTATAGAAAAATAATCATCGATTGCTGATCAATGGGAATCGACGTCTAATTTGATTTTCTCTTCTTTGCCCAAATAAAACAATAGATGCGGTCCGAGGAAAACATCGCACAGTGGCGTGGCCATTGAAAATGAACACTCGACAACTGATCGATTGCTGGCATTATCCACGGTTGATATGCTTTCCAAATGGTCCAAATGGATGAGGATATCGATGCTGACGTAGCGATGAGCACGTACCTCAGACAGATTTGCTAGCTGGATGGTCCGAAACAGCCGGCACAAAACCTTCGTATTCGGTAGGAAGACACATTATTACACCGACGCTTATCAATGGAATTCATTCCGACCACATAAGTCCGAACGGAGCGATTATTGTGTTTTTTGTTATTCATTCGGTTGCCCTTCAACCTTAACCTTGGAACTAATCCTTGCTACCGGGCAGACACAGGGACAAACAAACAAAAACCATACAATAGTGAAGGCATTCGAGGAGACATCAGTCGGCAGTCTCGGTTGGCTCAATCGGTTGTTCATATCACAAGACTCAGCTAACTAAAAGAAAGGTCTCACGACAAAGATGATTTAATCTCGGTTTTTTCTTTCCGAGCCCACGAGTTTGATGATGATTTATGGAACGCTTCGGTTCGATCAAACAGCCCGCCACGCCGATGGTAAATAGGAACGCGCTGAAAGCCCTATCCTATCAGCAACACACGATTAAACTAGAAAACATGCAAAAGATTACAGAAAAATGATGTTTTTTTTCTATCTTCTGTAGCGCGACAAACTCATTCAATTTTAGTCCGTTACCGTACCACGCACGAGACGCAAAAAGGGCATGGTTTGTTCGCATAATGGCACACCAATTTGTCGTAGCAAGATGTCATATTGATACTATCATACCGTTTTTGCATTTTTTTTTTTTTTTCGTCGCTGGCCATACTTTTTTTTTCTGGTGAATTATCCGTTACCGTGGGCAGCATACGATTCCGGGAAGGGAGCAAAAACTGATCCCCGAGTTGACGGTTCTTATGTTTCATGTATGTTTTGAGTTTTGATTTTTTGCTTTCATATCAGCTGCCGCTATCGGTACATCGGCAAATCAAGCAAAAACGGCTCCAACCAGACGAGCACCGACGACCGTTTTTCTCCCTGTTTGCGTTCCTGTTCACGCCCGAGCGCCAAAGTCGGGTAAACGTTTCGGCTTGGGGTTTTTTTTCTTCTTTTGGTTGAACATAAAGCCCGCATGAATAAAAAAAATCGTACATTTGCTAGCGCGGCATGAATATGCGATTTGTAAATCACATTTTTATTATCTTCTATTACGGTACCCATAACGTATGCGATGATGTCCGATGATTGCAGAAGCGTATGATAGGTAAAGCTCCACCGAACGGGTGCGATGTTCTGCGTATGCTTAATCCGTAATGGATAGCTATAGTAGGGCGAAATGGAGTCTGTCTACTAGCGAAGAGTAAATAATCTCGGATAGTCATAGCGCTCCTGCGAGTTGCAAAAACATGCTTAACATTTTAGCAGCAATAACAGTCTGAACCGTATTTATTAGGTTACTGATTTTGATCACCACTTGGGCGCCTCCATTCACGCTTGCGAGTCATTGATAAGCTCCCTTCGCTTTAAGCACACACTATACGGCATTACATTTGCTGTCCCGGTTGGAGCAGTAAACGAATGAAAAGTCAATCCAACAAAACATGAAAAC
>NC_064874.1:77713556-77766056 GCF_943734745.1 Anopheles darlingi | reverse complement strand
AGAAACATTTCCATTCACCCAATAATCGAGTAATGGCTTCGTGAGGGGCATCTACCTGGGTTGGCAAATATTTGGAATTGGTTCATTAATTTGAGTGGTTTGTTTGAACGCGTCTTTTCCACGGAAGAGACGCGTTATCTCCTCGACCACAGCTGACTGTCTTGTTTGCCGTGCAACCGATGCATCACAACTGCGTTGCGTATGTGTCAAGGATAAAGTGAAAGTCAACAGGAACCAAAACCCAAACCAACCAGCAAATAACTTTCTCGATGTTGTGCAGTAACGAACTACCGCTCGAACTGCACTTTTGCAAACACACACACACACGTTGCATGACTGCACAATGCATGCAACAGATACGCGCCAGAACATCCATCACGTTCGCGAAGAATGTCTCGAACAGCACATCTCGCCCATTTGTTACACAGAACATACGCCACGGAATGGCAACCAAGGCGCTTCAGTTGGACGATCAGTGGGGTTTTTGATTAAATTTTGCATTTAACTTGCATCGACAACAATGGTGGTGAAGCGAAACTTCTTCAAAACATCATTCGATTGCTGGTTTTCGGGAAATTTACTAGGCGATGTTGTAAAAATCTACACTGGTAGATCTGGCAGAGACTATGATGGCAGCTCTAGAACATTCCTTGTTCTAAGTAATCAATACTGCTTGAGCTAAACGGAATTCATTTACACAATTTCCTCCAATAATGTTTAGTAATACCCGGCTTAGTCGAAGCTCTGGCAGAAGCTTCTCGATCCTCGAGCTTCTCTTTCCGATCCTATTTTTCCGTAAACCATTCTGTTCAATCTCGTAATGAAGGTTGTCGGGTAAGCTGTTCCAGAGAAGCAAATGAACGACATTTTTCTAGAACTCAACGTCACCTCACTGGTCACAGCACAATCCAATCAGTAGGGATGGAATTCGCCAAACTCCTGGGCTGGATCTGTGCAACGCCGAGCTCTGAGCCGTGGCAGCCAATTAAGAACACCAGGGCCACGTGACACGCACCGTACCAAGATGAAACACCATCGCTGGCATCAGATCAGCACTAGAAACCGGGTAAAAGAACTAACGCTCTGCAATTTCTACTTATACCCTCGAAGTGCAGGTCTTCTGCAGTTACCCTCCTACAAACATGGGATGCGATGCGTATCTTTTCGCGCGTAAACCTGCCACGAGATGAATGTACTTTCGGGAACAATTTACCGCTTGTCTGGGTTTTGTGACAGCGAGAACGGATGGAATGATAACTGACATAGTATGTTAATCGCAAATTCTTTTCCGCATCGACTTCCTGTGGCAGTGCAAGTCCGAACCAAAGTAAAAGTTTTCCGACCAAACGTTCCTTGCATTTGCTTCCATGTGCGATTATTTATTAAATTTACGGAGAAAACAAAAACACCAAAATAAAGTTTAATAAGACAGACGTAACAAGCCAACAGTCGGGATAGGGCCGCTAGGGCCTCGCTTCACAACCATCGATGAGAAACTGTTCGAAGCTGGTTGGCTTCTCGGTCCAACCACCAAATGCGGCATCCCGCACGCTTGTCCACCGTAGCCGATAATCCGCCGAAAGCGCCTTAGCAGCCGAGTAGCAAAGTTTCGCAATATCCGACACAAGCTGTCTGCCATGTTGCTGACTGGTGCATTCCCAGACAGCTGCACTTTCCCCTGCGGCGATGGTGGCCCGATCGTGATCCGCAATGGCGCGATTATGCTGCTCCCGTTGAGATGAAACTAAATTATTCAAATCTTCACCACCTCCGTCCGTCCGTTGGTTCGGTGGAATGGAGCACCGTCCATCGCCCATGGCTATCGTTTGGCGTTCGTACGTCCGCCGGAAGCAGGCAAATAATTCAATTTTGGAAATTCGTAAACGAGCCGCCGGTGTGGTTAGTTTGCGCTTCGTCACTCCATGACGCCTTCCAGAATTTTCCACCTCGTGTGGCCTATAACAGGAAACGAAGTAAACGAACAACGAGCGATTCAGTGATTCCGTTGTTAAGTTCGGAGAATGCTAGGTACACAACACAGGTGTGATGGTTAGTAATGTTTCGCGTTTTTCTTCCAACTACAGACCGACCCTTAACTAACACCGGAGGTAGGGCAGCATTGCTCACGAAACCGCGCGATGCCAGAGAAAATGTGAAACAGCAAATAATTGCACAACATTAATTACTATTAAAGGAGATTACAGGATTGCGAAACATGCACCGGTAGCTGTAGCAGTAACAGCAGCAGCAGCAGTAGTAGTAGCAATTGTCCAATGTGATTGTCGGTTGCCGTCTATGCTGGCAGCATGAGCCTTCCACCGAATAGCGAAAACGAGTTGGATTGTAGAAAACGAATTGCATTCGAGGCTGTTGCTGCTCCTGCTTCTGCTGCGGCTGATACTGCTGTGGAAAGAAAGTCACGGCGTTGTCGTTGCACCACGACCACCGCGGGAGATTGAATGCGCATTCGAGCAAGAAAATAATTATTTATGTCTCGTCCTGTCTCTAGGACTGCTGCTACCCGTGGGTGTCACGGTTGCGCAAACCGTCGCTAAGACTCGAGATTAACCCACCAAAGAGGTTGTAAGACCGCATCACGGACGACAGATTGGTGGCCCCGTAGCCGAACAAAACCCGGCACACTGCGTGATGGATTGCACCGAGTATGCCGAGCGACATGGAGCGGATTGTAAAGCCGGAAGAAAAGTGTAATTATTCAATTTCACCAACTGTATGTGCACGCTGCGTAACTATCGGTGCTTAAAAGTGACTAATTTCCATGATTACGAACCATTATCACACCGCCAATAAGACGGGGTAACGCGATGCAGCTCAACATAAGATTGATTGATGTGTCTGCAGGTGAGAAACAATTACGGAATACTTTGGAAAGGCGGTCAGTGTCCTAGGGAATCGAAACTAAACTCCGAAATGGTTAGCATGGATTAGCTGGTGCTATACGAACATACGAGAGAAACGTATGGTCTCGACATTGAATTGATAGCATACGGCCAATTGATGAATGCAGTGTTTCGGATTTGGGATTAGTTCTAAACTTCAAATTAACGACTTCTTAAACTAGAGCAGCTGAACCATTCAACTACTTATAAATGACCGCGACTCGACTTACCTTTCCGAAACGTTACACCACACGATGCCACAGGGCGCGGGTTGATATTTCCCGTTGTCGTTTTGGGGATGAAGACGGTTTTTACGAAACCGAAACGTTAAACCATTTTGTGCAGCCACAATATCCGGACAGTGGCCAGGGAAAGAACGGCATCCGCTTTGCTCCTTTAATGTCTCCATTGCCGGCTCCATGCGACCCCAGATCGCTCTCCTTAATGCTTCGATGGAATGATGCGTACCTTCGCACAGCACCAAGGTCTCGAAGTAAATAGGTTTCTCCAGGAGCAACATTAAAAGGGCACCCTGAACACCAACTACGGCCCATCGTGCCATCTTGTCACTGCAGGAAACTGATAGCGTCCTTACCCCTCGACCGGGTTTGGTTCTTACCGCGCCGATCCTTTGTATCATCAGATCGTCTCCATCATCCGGCGATGGTAACAGCAGCTTGCCACCAGTCATACCGGGCGGTTGTCCAATTGATGCACAAACCACAATGCTACCGGCTGGTTCTTCTTTCACTGTCAGCGTTTCTCGGGACCGCTTAATCGGTGGTTCTCCGTTATCACGAACATCCGGAGCCACCTTTTCCATCTTCTCGAATATGCTTGCGTCCCCACACGGGCTATGGGTAGTGAAGAAGTGAAACGAATGGCCATCTTTCAGCATAAACTTTCCCTCACCCGATCGCTCGAAAATTGTCTTCTTCTGTCCGTTACCAGCTAGCTCGATCTGCTCGTACAGATAACGAAGAAAGGCACGGCGGGCTAGCACTTCCGCGTGGCTATCATTAACACGATCGCCTCGCTGGCTCAACTCGGTTGCCCCAAGACACTTGGTACCGGTACCGAGGGCAACCACTTCGGATACGCGTCGCTCTCCACGAATCAGTACAACACCTGCGAGGATGGTCCATTCGAACGATTCGTCCGGTTTTCCCGTCTTCGGTAGACTATCGAACTTTGCTAAACATTCGCGCGCAATGCTGTTGGCCAAATCTAGCTCCATTGTAACTAAGATTGTTCATTCACTGATCAGATGGTTCATTCACTTTTATGTTACACAGGATAGTTCATGTACTTTAGAAGCTTGTTAAAGGCATGCAATAAACGAATTCAATAATCTCCACTGGATAGATCAAATATATAAATGTGTTTAGCGCTAGGCGCAAAGGCTTCCTCCTCCTCTCCTCCTCCGAGTACAATTAACGATCCTTACCCTCTAAACAACCCGCTCCGGATCCCAGGCAAACTTATGACCAACGGTGTCACGCAGACTATTCAACAATAACATGTCCTTCTCTGATATCTCAAAATCCAGCGCAGCATTCTCGTCCACGTGAGCACGTGATCGTGCCTTCGGTAGTATGCCGATATTTTGCTGCACAGCCCAACGCAGTAGTACCTGAGCAGACGACTTGTTCAACCGTTTAGCTATCGCAACTACTGTCGCATCGGAGCGCAATTCGCTTGTATTGGATGAGCCAAGCGATGAGTATGCCTGCAGAAAGATACTTTTCTCGCGACAAAACTCCAGCAACTCAGGCTGATAGTAGTACGGGTGCCATTCAACCTGTGTTTGGAAGAAACAGAGAGAGAAGGAACCGACCAATATTAGTCCTCGAGTACGGCCTGATAAACGACGAGATGGTTCAACCTGATTAACAGCCGGAACAACGCCGTTGCAATCCTGCATTAGTTCTTGCAAATGTCGAACCGTGTAATTCGACACACCGATCGATCGAAGTAGTCCATCACTCTTCAGCTGGCACAATGCGTTCCAGCCTGCCTTCCGATACTTTTCATTTTCCTTGTCGGTCACCTGCAAGCCTGCAAGTTGCAAGGCGAGACGACATTATTTCAAGAAGCAAGTTTAACACGCTATCCGCACTCACCGCTTACGCCGGGCCAATGAATCAGGTACAGATCGAGGTATGATGTTTGCAACTTTTCTAGCGACTCCCGTATCGCTTCCTCAACCTCCTTCTGTTCTTTATTCCTCTGCGACACTACGGGGAGTCACAAAGGAAAAGCAAATCTTAGTAAAAAAAAAGGACAATACTGCCGGCGAAATAATCGCTACTTACTAAACTTGGAAGTGATAAAGATATCTTCCCGGTTCAAGTTATACTTCGGAAGCAACGTCTTGAGTGCTTGTCCGATAAACTGCTCGTTGCGGTACACGATCGCCGTATCTGAGGCAAAAAGCAAACGTTGAACAAACACGATCAATAAAGTGTTTCGCTTTGATTCTACAAACCAATGTGCCGATAGCCGGCTCCCAGCGCATAATCCAGCACGTCGTAAATGAGCTGCTGACCATGGATCTGGTAAGTCCCAACTGCAAATCGAACCGCAAGCAATAAAAATGAGTGAGTCACGATCGATCGGTATTCACGGTGGCCTGGGAACTTTAGATCAAGACGAACACGCTACTTACATCCGACCAGTGGAATGTCGAAGCCAGTGTTCAGCTTAAATGTGAGATCCATTTGCGGGCCTGATGGTCTACTGCTAAAACGTCTAACACTTTTACTAGATATCGAAAGGACACTTAAAATACGGAAATTTAAACCGTAAAAAGAGAGACCGGCCAGTTTATCGCCTTGTTTTGCCAAAACCAAAACACCGTTGCTATCTGGATTTCACGGTTGCTATCTGGGTTGGACGCGGAACGAAAAATTCTATTCACTTATCAATCCGGCAACATTCTAGAACTAATTTAAAAGAAGTGTGTTATACAAAATTGTTACACAAAATTCATTTTTATGCATAGTCTATTGGGTAAATAATTAATTACTTCAAATGGACGCACACACTATTCTGGCAGAATGCTAATACCGCTGTTGGAATCCACCCTGCTGGGCATTGTTGAACATCATTTGCTGATTCTGCTGTTGCTGCTGGTGATACTCTTGCTGCGTCATCCCTCCACCCTGCTGAGTGGTCGGGTGCCCGTTTGGTCCAGTCAGGCGTACCCGTTTGGCTCCATTATGATCCATACCGCTTCCACCTTGACCACCACCCTGCTGCATTTGCTGAGGCTAAAAAGTAAAGCAAATCACATAGTTATTGTATTCTCATGCCTACAACATCAATAGCACTTACATTTCCGGGCTGTTGTTGCTGCGCATTCTACAGTTTATGATGTTTGCACCAAGATAAGATGTAGAGAAATGGAACAAAATGAGAAACTGATCAGTAAATGAAGTATTAAACTGGTCAAATCGGTACATACATTTCCTTGCTGATTTTGTTGCTGATTGTTTTGTTGCTGCTGCTGCTGTTGCTGTTGTTGCTGCTGCTGTTGCTGTTGCTGCTGTTGCTGTTGCTGCTGTTGCTGTTGCTGTTGCTGCTGCTGCTGCTGTTGCTGCTGTTGCTGCTGTTGCTGCTGCTGCTGTTGCTGCTGTTGTTGTTGCTGCTGTTGCTGTTGCTGCTGCTGTTGCTGTTGTTGTTGTTGCCGCTTTTCTCCCTTATCGTCCTGGTCTTCATCCGTAAGGAATTCACGCTTCGGGTAGGGTATTGGGCAACCGGCAAACACGTCGGCCGTTGGCATTGGATCTTCCGAGAAGTATGGATCCTGCATCGCCTGCTCGGATGTGATTCGCTTATTGGGATCCATTAAGAGCAGCTTCTGTAACAGATGGAATGCTTTGCTATCCGGTTTGATTTTGTGGCGCTCCATGTATTTTATCAGAGAGCAACTGGCGTAACTGAAAGCACGGGAAAACCAAAACAACATTTTAATAGTTTGATTTTGCAGACAATCTACATCCTCCGTACTTGGATCGTTTAAAGTCCTTCGTGAGGGTGTGATGTTCGGGCATCTTGCGGATATCCTCCCAGTCTTTGTCTTGTGGAAAGCCCATTACGTTAAAGATACGATCGAGCTGGTCGTGATGGTACGGATTACTCGTTTTAATGTCCTCCTGGCGACAGTGAAAGATCGGTTCGGATGTAAGCAGCTCGGCAAAGATACACCCAATGGCCCATATATCGATTGCCTTCGTGTAGTGCCGGGCACCAAGCAGCAGCTCCGGGGCACGATACCAGAATGTTACCACCACCGGGTCAAGATCCGCCAGTGGTTTCAGCGGAGCATTGAACAGTCGTGCGAAACCCATGTCCGCAATCTTAACACGACCCCTCTCGTTTCCCTCCCCCATCACTAGAATATTGGCCGGTTTCTGTGAAGATGAAACAATCGACATTAGTGTTTCTGGCGATGCAGCACTGCACATTGAACGCCACTTACCAAATCCCGGTGTAATACCCAGTTACTGTGCAGATAGTGAATGCCATCGAGAATTTGGTACAGTAAACTCTTGACCATCCCTTTCGGCACCATGACCGGTTTCTTGGTGGCCTTCGCAGCCCGATGAAACTTGATGATGTGCCAGAGATCATGTTCGGCGTAATCGAACAGCAGCCACACCTTCCGATCCGTGTGCGACAGAAACACCCGGATAAGATTGATCACATTCGGGTGTTTTAGTTCGCGAAGAAGCTGCAAATATACATTCCGTATATTAGGCGGTTTACTAACGCTTCCCGTGTACCCACAAGCCACCTCACACGCACCGCTATCTCACGGCAAGCCGACATCGAAAGCCCGGTTCCTTCGATTTGCTTCAGCGCGTAATCCTTGGGATCGTTACCCTCCTTCCGGTGCGCTTTGTACACGTGGCCATAGGTTCCGCGACCCACCTTACAGCCTTCGTACTCGAACAGATCTTCCACCTTGGCCCGCTCCTGCTGGGTCTTCATCTTGAACTCGTAGTCCATCATCACGGCAGTAGTCATCGTACCGAATTTCCCGCAGCACCCAATCTGTGCCGCAAAATGTGTACGAAAGTGGAGCGTTCGTGCAGCTACCTAAAATTGCTGGCCAGAAATTCGTGCACGCACTCCGATTCTCCGATTCTCCGATTCTTTGTCTTCAGAACCGGCTGCTAAGGCCACATATCCCAATTTTTTGTGTCTCACTATATCAGCGACGATTGCTGGAAGCAGAATTCGATCGTTAATGCAAGAGATGCTTGCAGAATCACGAACCTTTAACCTTACCGGCACGATTTCCACGAGACCCCCGGATCTCGCTCGCGGATTTCTGTACTCTTTAGGTCGATTGTGAGTTGGTTGAATGGTTGCCGGAGCTCCTTTTATGGTACAGGCAAAAGATACGGTAGAATCCTTTTCCGAAGATTCAGCCTCGTCTGAGCGCAGTCACGAAATTGTTTCAAAAAGTTAAAAAATCCCTCGAAACCCCAAAATCCTCAATCCAACCCCAAAGCCGAAACGATACAGTGCCAGATAGCCATTTTTCGAGCACAACAAACCAGGTCGCTCGAAAAACTGCTCGAAATAAGGAAAAATGCCTGTATTTCGAGCAGCTTGAGAGCCGCGGAACTTTCGACTCCTGGATCCTGTTTATAATCGAATTCACCAAAAACTACCGAAGTAATTCACCACAGAGAAAAAAAAAGAGGAAAAACAATCGTGAGTTTTGTTTTGCCGTGGCGCCGTGCAAAAATCGAGTGTTCTGCCGTGTTCTCGTGACTAGATGCTCGTGGAGTGTGCCCTTTAAATCACGCTGGTCGCTTCCTCGCCAACTGCTTTACCCCCATTCGCTGGGTGAGGCCAACCGGGTCGAAAAATCGTGATCGCGCCTTGTGCTTTCTTTCTGCGTAGCAAAAGGTCACCAGAAAGGTTTTGCGTATCGCGGTCCTTCCTCACTCGCGAATAGTGCGCGGATCACGACGAATCCACCCTAATCCAGCGGAATCCGCCAAAAGTGCCACCCTTCTGCCTACCTCGGAGCAGCAGTACCAGCACCCAGAGCAACCAGAGCAACCAGAGCTACTACAAAGATAGTTTGCCACATCACTACAGCAGCAGCGCCAGCTCCGCCACCTCTTCCAGCGCCGCCGTGTTGGTCGTGGTGCTCAACTTTCCAAACCGTTGGGGTCAAATGTGCAGCAGCAGGCAAAATGAGTTGCGAAATCCTACAGCAAGACATCCAAGCGTTATTGGAATACTTCGCGAAAAACATGTACCGCGCGAAAGATTGTGAAAATGTAGGTTTGTGCCCTCGGACGCTTAGTATAAGGCAGGGGTGCGGCAAATGCAAGAGCGAGGGGACGAAGGCCAGCACAGGGAACCTCCCACCAAGGACACCGTATTCGTGTCGTGGAACATACTTCGATTGAAGCGCCAACATGAAATAGTACGCTCGCCTGCTCGCTGGAAGATAACAGCTGAATGTACTACGAAGCATGCCTCACGGTTTCGCTTTTTTCCATCGCATGTCGGTGCGATAAGCGATAAGCATCCCACACTCGAAGGTCTCGTGGGCCTAGCGCCACGCCGGTCCTCGGTGATCCAGCGGGATCCGTGCGTTGTTGTGTGATGGTAAAACAACGTGTTGATGATCCCACACGCCAGCAAAGCAAATAATATCACCTGGCGGTGGAGAAGATGCGCTCCGAGTGCGCGGGCGTAAACCAGGACATTCCTCTGTGCACCACTTCTGGACCAATATTTACGAGCTAAATGACCGGAGAGTATTCCCGCGCGAATGCAACGGTACGGGTAGACTCAAGTCAGTAACACAACGCCAAAACAACACGCCCGTGCATCACCGTTATAGCACGCCGGAAGCAGCGAAAGTGCATTCGCCGCTTCCGTTCTTTGTCTCTTTGCCGCATCATTCTGTTGTTTGATGATGGCGGATTTTGCCGATAGCAACTAGTAGAGGAAGGTTTCTTTTTTATCCCTCCTTATGAATCTAATCCTTGCTCACGAACCATTAGGCTTCCGCTCTTATGACACAAGTTACGAAGGAGCGGCAGACACGGTGCTCCAATTCTTGATGTTTGTCCTATTGCCTCGATGCAGGCTGATTCATCAGCCATTTTGACCATCTGGTCAAAAGCGTGCCAGCAACGTATTGTTGATCGAACGTTGCGGAAAAGGGGAAACGGAAGAAGAAATCTTATTTTTAGCTTTACTAAACATAGATTGCTATTACCTTAGCAACGTAGCAAGAAAACGGATAACAAAACCAAAAGTATTGCAAAAACCAAAACGAGGGAATGCCTGAAGAGCGTGTTTTGGGCTCAGACAACATTTCGATGTTTGTCTGCGATCCGATGTCTAAAGCGGGGTGCATCGCAAAGCCTCTGATAGCGGCCGAGGCTTCGTTTCTTTCCATCACAAGCCAGTTTACGCCTGCACCTGCAATCAGAGTATCTCCCAAAAATCTCACCTCAGCACGTGCTATATGCATACGCTACTACTTTCTCTATGCGAATGGACCAAAAGTTATCATCTCAGCATGGTGTGAAATTGTGCAGAAAGCATGTTAAAACCTTGAAAAAATCATTTGATGCGCTGTTCATTACTCCTTCCATTTGCAGGCATTTGAGATGCATTTATCAGTACGATAAGAGTCCTCAGATACAAAGTTCAATTTGCTGCTCGAACAATCTTTTGTTTTGTTCAACGCATTCCATGCCTACAGATAAAAGCTTTAATAACTTGCGAGGGTCGTAATCAGGGGATATTCGGGCGAATGCTAATATCGTTTGAATGTTCTCTTTTATCTTGCCAGGGCAATGACGTTATGCACCGGTGTAACGTACTACTTCAGCAGGATTACAGCGTGATTGAAATCAGTAACAGCACCGGCGAACTATCTTCTCACTACCCCAGCAATTTACTCATACCGGAGTACGAGGTCAAACCCTTCAACTCTGGCAGCAACAACGCTACCAACAACTCTACAACCTACAATACTCAGGCATCATCGGCCAACAATGGATTCGCTGCTAGTGACTTCCTGTCCCGGCCCAACACTCTGGCAACCGAACAACGATGGCAACCTGCGACACAACAGCAACAACTACTACAGCAGCAACAGCAGCAGCAGCAGCAAACCATCTATGAAAACACGTACGATGGAAACAAGCTGCGTGATCTGATCAACAAGGCTCGTTTCGCACGCTGTCGTGCTCGCTTTCCACTGCCCGTCATACTCTACAAGGGAAAGTACATCTGCCGTTCGGCCACCCTATCGGGTGGGCCTGAGATTTACGGTCGCTCAGGGCTGGATTACCTCTTCTATAGCCTAGACTCAACCGCTACCTCGCCAACACTAGATGGTTTGTACAGTTCGCTTCGTGCGCTGCGATTGTACTAAAGAGTACCATACAGTAGTATTAAATATTTGTGTTCTTTTTCTCCTCAGAGGAAGCTTACGAGGCGCGTGAAACTTCGCTTCCGGAAGACTCATTAGAAACAGTGGAACCGATCACCAACAGTGACTGGCAACTGTTCGATCGTGTGCGCAGCCAGGACATCAAGTTGTTGAAGACGCTCAACGTGGGCACTATAGTTGATTTTATGGTGGAAAAGAAGAAAGTAAAGTTTGGCATGAACGTCACGTCCTCCGAGAAGGTAGACAAGGAGAAGCGATACAACGATTTCCGAATCGTTTCGTTACCGTATCCGGGGTGTGAGTTCTTTCGCGAATACCGTGACAACAACTACTCGGGCGAGGGATTAATTTTCGACTGGTCCCAGGCGCATGTCGATGCGAACATCGGTGTACCTGACGATGCCACCACGGCACTGCTGAACATCGACTGGGACAACTACAAAGACTGGGATTTGGTGAAGATCACCCAGAACTATCTGCGGTTGCTGCTCAAGTACCTACAGGAAAGCAGCTCGGGCCTGTTGATACACTGCATCAGCGGATGGGATCGGACACCCCTGTTTGTGTCGCTTCTACGACTGTCGCTGTGGGCGGACGGTGCCATCCATCAGTCGCTAAGCGCTGCCCAGATCCTTTACTTTACGATTGCCTACGATTGGCTGCTGTTCGGACACAATCTGCCCGATCGGTTGAACAAGGGTGAAGTGATATTCTTCTTCTGTTTCTATGTGCTCAAGTACATCGCCGAGGATGAGTACAGCATTATGGGACAACGGTGAGGCTGGACGAACGTTTGAGACTGTGTGCGATTGGGTTTCATTTAATGATTCCAATATTGTTTATTTCACGGTAGCTACAAAAGCAAAAACAGCAGTGGGAGTAGCAGCATTGGGGTCATTCGGACCGATAGTGAAAGCATGCTCGATGGCATTCTACTAGATGGTGAGAGCCGAGGTTCGAGCATTTCACTTAATTCCACCTGCAGCTGCTTAAGCGGGCGCAGCTCGTCGCAACACGATCCACAGACGTGCATCAGTGCAGGAGCAGGTGGAGGATCTACCGGTGGCATCAACGTTATGATCGGGCCAAGCGGCACCAGTGGCAGTGGGATCCATAGCATCGATTGTCCATACAACACGAGCAGTGCAAGACCAATCCTTGGTGGGGGCCACCACAATGTGAATCATGACGACAGTCTGAATGCAACCAATGGGTAAGCAATGATGAACTTCTACTACTTTTCGAATGAAAGCACATTCTTCGCGCTCGCGCTGGTTGTAGGGAAGCTTCAATCAAACCCTACTTGCTCTATTTAGATTCAATAATATTCATGTGAGTCAAAATTCATTGCTACAATCTTCTAGTCAATTTCCATGTGCTTCATTCAAACTCAATCCAAATTTGGCAAAAGGAATTTTGAATCATTTTATCATTATTTTTAATGCACTTTTCCCTCCTCCCTTCCCGGTCCCGTGCGGTGCATTTCTTCAATTTTTGGCAATGTTCCATCATCTTTTTCGAATCCCATCCGTGTCCTTGCGACACACACACAAAATCTCCCCCTTTTTTCTTTTTTTCTTCCTATCGTTTCCGCTCCTGAACTTTCCCCTTTTCGACAGCAATGGCTGGTTAGCGCATAGTCACGATAGTAATAGCAGTATTGGATGCATATCGAACGATAGTACCTCTAATCTCAGTAACCATTGCGCTTGGTCACCGCAACAGAAAAGGTTAGTAACGCCCCATCGGCTACTTGGTAACTGCTGTCTTCGGATTGGCAGAAAACCGGTCGATGGCCAACTATGTGTTTTACTGTTTTCGTAGTACGGTCGAGCGGCTCCTCGATTGCGATGATCCTTCGTCGCTCGCTTACTCCGCTTTTTTATGTTTTTTTACGATCTACATATGATCCTCATCAATGACGATCATGAACTATCTCAATATTTTTTCATTTAAATTCCTCCCTACTAGAACTAGTCCCGTATCAGTGCCGGTAGCGAGCAGAATGCGCCAGCGTCAGGAATCGACATCCTCCCTATCGGTTGGCAGTTGGCAGATGATTTCGGGAACCGGAAGTCTTCGTAGTACGGGTTCGGCGACAGAACTACACAATGCTGCAGCCGCTGCTGCTGCCGCCACTCACCACCATAATCATCATCATCATCACAACAACCAGCAGCATCATATATATAGCAATTTGTACAGTAATCCTTTGCTCGGTGGTACGGCAACTGAACACTCTAACCTCAACGCTACGACACCGAATGCCAACCAACCGCAGCACCAGTCTCACAATACCGCGACACCTCACGGGCTTAATCATACGCATCATCATCAACAGCAGCAGCTGCACAACCATCAGTCACAGGACTCGAGCTGCTGCACAATCATCGATGATGAATGTTTTAGCTCTTCGTACAGCCATGACTTCTACGCAATGTAAGTAGCCTATAGATGGAGTAAATCCTCGGCCGCTAGCATTGGTTGAATGAGTCGTATGTTTTCTCATTTTGCACAAACAGGCGCCGCGAGCGATTGAATCAGGTGCGCACGCTTTTCTACAACTGCTACTACTCGACCATTGCATTCAAATTCAAAACCGTCCCGGATTCGGCGCTTGGAAGTTTACTCGGCAATTTTGCGGAAAAGGTGGGATTGGCCCACCGGACATCGGTTTGAAAATACGCGCATAACGGACCCAAAAATAATTGTTGCAACATACGGGAGAGAGTGAAGTGCAGGAGTCGATGATAGTCTTCCGCATCTGCCTAGGTGCAGATCGTTTAGAATTGATCGAGGGGTTACTTTGTTTTTTTTAATACTTGTAACATTTTGTTAGCCTTCTACTTTTTGTTTCAATTCGAAGCTATTGTAATCAGCATCCATTCAGCAAAGCGTGCGCAACTCAGGGTGAACTGTGTTTTGCGCACCACGTGTTCTGGAAGCCAAACGGGCAACGAGAGCCAGAGAAAAGAGGTGATTGTTTTGTTCTAATAAACGTGCAACATGTGCGATCGATAAACGAGACTGTGTAGACGAATTAGCGTGCTTGTTGTAAGCGCAAAATTGTATTTTTTGTACCCGCCAAATTTATGCTTTAAATGTTTCCTCCAACACCTTTCGACCAACCCAAGGCAGGGATGCCAAACGCTGTCTGCGAGTTTGTGTGTTTACAAGTGGTTCCACGCCGCGCAGGATGTCCGATAGATTGCAGTGTCCCTACGATCCGTTACATCAAATTCCGGTCAATTCGTTCGGCAAACATTTGCTAAAATGCGAACGCCAACATCCAGAGATGAATTTGGCCCGCTGCCCGCTGAACAGCTTCCATCGATTCCCGCAGGAGAAACTCAAAGAGCACCTGAAAGTCTGCCCTAGCCGTGCGGAAGTAGAGTCCTACAAGTATGCTGTAGGGACGGTGTCGAATTCTCTGCTACATGCCTGCGATTCTAAACCGCTGGAGGTCATCCTTAACACAAGTTCAACGGTGGCAGAAGGCTCACTCGCAGTGGACAACGAGGTATGGGACGATTTCGCCTCCAAAGCGTACGATCCGGTGCAGCACTGCAAACAGCGTCAACAGGCGGATCCGACGTTCATCTCTCCGGCGGCCTGCAAACTCGTCGGTGGTAGCGCATCGACGACACAAGCCGAAACGAAACCGGCCGCAGAGGCAGTAGATGGTCCGCTTATCAAACAGGAACCAGCGTCATCCTTTGAAGACACGCCAATGCCATACGAACTAAACCTGAAACAGGAAAGCGGACAGCCGGTGGATCGTAAACCGTACGAAACGAGTCGCCGCGCAGAGCAGGAAATGTATCGATCAGACATTGCGCATTCCTACAAAAACTATAAGCCGTACGACAGGACAGATAGATCCCGGTACAACTCAGCGAACGACGATTGTTCCAGACGATCAAATGATCGGTCGTACCGAAGTCCTCATAGCGCTAAGCATATCAGTCGGAGCTCCGAGGAGTGTTCCAAAACCAAACCGTATGAAGGCCGTTCAAATTATAGCCGGCAAGATGCTTACAGATACTTCAATAATCATGATTACCAGTAATATGATCTATTTTAAACAAATATACCATGGCATTTAAAATCTCGAAGAAAATAAAATTATGAAAATGTGTCTCGTTATTTTCGATCGAGTCTAACTTCAAGGGTTAAAGAACATAACCCTGCATGCAACTCCACGCAACACCTGGCAACACTGGCTCGTTTGACGGAGTAAATTAGCCAAAACAAGTGTTTCAGCGAATTGTGAGGTAGGATTTACGCGTTTTTGTAAAGGAAATGTGCTGCTTGCGTTTGCATAATGCCCCAAGCATCCTTGCAGATGTTAGATAAACCAGCAAGTTCCAACCCAACGTCCCGATCCTCTTGGAATATCGTGTTGTAGTCCCCTGTTGTGAACAGAGCAGGGAGCGTTACATCACAGTTTGTTTTATTTGGACGAACAAAAGACTTACCGAATAATCGTATATTCCGTGTTGCAGGTGCAAACGAGGTGCAAAAACCCGCAGTCAAGATGTCTCTGGGACCGTTCTTTCGTTCGCCGTTCACCGATCTGACCGCATCGATGGTCAACTTCCAGCAGTACGACAAGTGCGGTGAGCTCGAGATGGCTTCGATCGACTGCCTGGAGGCGTACGGTACGGTGCGAGGAGCGAAGAAGTGTGCCGATCTGCTGGCCGATTTTCAGGAGTGCGCGTTCATGACGAAACAGATCGCCAGATTCCGGGTACGCTAAATGCCTTCATCTTTTGGCATACATGACTTAGCTTCCGGCTTTTTTTTTATCTTCGGTAGGCCATGCGAATGGAAAGACATCGTCAAGGATTCAACGGAGAGCGGAAGGGCGATGGTTATTACGCTCCGCCACCACGCGTCGATGCCTACTAGAGATTCGTGCGGTGCTAGAGACAGAGAAACAGAGGGACTCGCTGATTCCTTGTAAATTTAATGATGGAATACATTCAAAAGCTACCTTGAAATTTGATTTGTACTGTTTTGACTGTTACCATCTCTGAACGGCTTTTCGGATATTTTAATAGAACTTCAGTACACCGCGGGACTTTCAATGAACTCATCGTTTCCATACAATTTATTATCCCTTCAAGTTAGTTACTCACGAATTCCTACGTGTCTCAGCTGTATCAGTCATGACAACATACACACACACATGCATTGTTAATATAACCGTTCCTCCGCACCGCGTATCAGAATGTAGGTTGTTGCAATCGGTTGACTATTGATGATTCGATGGTTTACTGAAGGGGTTCACCCGATAGATCCCAGCTTGTAAAATGGGTCCAAAAAAGTGCAATAATGTCCCCAAAACAGTTCTACATTCCATTCTTTTGGAATGATCCCTTTCCTCCAGTTGACTTCGCGTTGATAGCTAACAGACAGCCCCTCTTCTTATTGATCGCCGATTGGACCGATTGTTCCACATTTCATCACCAATGCCTCCGCAGCAATTTCAAAAATGAATTAATGAAAAAAGGAGAAAGAATGGCAGACACAGGCGCCTAATAACCGGCAAAGGGGACCACTGTATTATGGATTGCCCCTTAGTCGCATTATGTATGCTTGTTCCTGTTGAAACCCTGGTATGTTCTCGATGGTATAGGGAGGACACCGTAAACGGTGCACCTTCACAGTCCAAACACCGAGCGTTCCGCGCCACAATAATGCTGGATCGCTTTATTCATTGATCTTCAGGACTGTACGACTTAAAAGGGAAAACGGAATAAGTTTCTCAAATATATCTTCGACACGCTATCCTGCCCTCCTGATTTTTCGCTTTCGCTGCAACAGTTGATGGTGGTGAATGAGTTCTGGTCACTTTTCTCTCTCTCTCTCTCTCCTTCTCTTTTCGTCTCTACAACTTTACACGAATTTCGGTTGCTTATTGCTAGTGAATCAAACAAACAGCATTCTCCCTGACCCAAAAGCTCCCATCGTCGGGACGATTATCCTATCTTCCTTTGCTCTCTCGGTCCCTCTCACCACTGCTTTATCGTCCACCTAGACCGCAAGAAGTCTCTAAATCTCTCCTTCCTTGCACCGATGATGGCTGTGCAGTTGTGTTGCAGCAACAACAGCACGGATGGTCAACCAATTTGCACAGCAAAGAGAGACTGAAAAGTGAATGTTATCCGTGCTGTGCCGCGCTATGCCATGTTATGCCGCTCCCCTCTGTGTTGCTGGTGGTGGTTGGCCCACGATCAATCTGCACTAATCGATGATGTTGGCTCAAAGGGGGAAGGCTGGCCGGCGGTCCCGGTCACCATTCTACTTGAGCTTGGCATAGAAATTGACCTGATCGTTGAACCAACTATAGTACTGAGCAGCAGCCTGTTGGGTATTGTTGTAGACTTTCCCCAAGTTTTCCGACGACAGCTGCCCACTGTGTATGTGAGGGGAAAAAAGAAAAAAAAAGGAATATGTTAAGTGCGTTCAGATCAAAGAAATGTTTTAAGGGACAACATGCCAGGGTTAGTATCGTCACTCTCGTAACACACTTACACAAACACCTTTGTCTTGAAGAATTCCACGGTAAAGTTGTATGACTTGACCGTAAACGCGCAGAGCGCATCGCACGACGAGCAGACGGCATCGCCGATCTTCTTCGGAAGTCCCGGAGCATACTGTTCGATCTGAACGATGGTGAGAAAACAAAAGATATGGTGGCAGCATTAGAAACCAATTCAACCTTAGAATTTACACGTTAAAGTGTGATAAGTAACTCACGAAGTCAGCCACCACTGGGAGCTTCTGTTGGGCCAGCTGCTTAGCGTTGGCGAAACCCTTCTTGGCACCATTCCAGAGAACTTTACTAAAGTCTATCGAAAATTCTACGTATGGTCCTAGAGCCTACAGGAAAAGACAATAAGGGAGATCAACGCTTATTAACATTAAGAATTCAATCGCGCCACATGGAAGGATGTACATACTTTGCACGTCGCCTGGTAGTAACCGGGAAGGTTGGCTTCAGCCCACTTGTAGCCACGGGCACTGAACTTTAGTGTACAGGTCCAAGCATCCTGAACGGCAGGCAACAAGCCGGCCTGTTTGAGTGTCTGGCCGGTCAGCGATGCCTCAAATTTGCCGCCTGCACGGTACGTATCGTAGCCGAGCAACGCACCGGTCACACCGAAGAGCAGGAATGTGGCAAACAGGAACTTGCAAACACAGGATGTCACCGAGGAAGAGCTAGACGCTTGGCTGTTGCCTTTGTTCGACGGCTTCTTCTTCGATTTGCCGCCACTGGTGCCCTGTTGTTGCAGTTCCTGCAATTAACATAAAACGAACAAAAAGAATAATTTAATAGAATCCCGCCAAAAAGCATCATGAACACCAGCTAATAGTTGTCGTGTGCATTTGCACCAGAGTGTGTTCGCGCCAGCATCATACAATTACCTTCTTCTGGTTTTGGTTAGTGTTCTGAGCTTTCGGTTTCTGGTTTTTCTTATCTGTGCTCTTGGCTGCCATTTTGTTCGATGATTTATTCTTTTCTGTTTTCTCTTTCTTTTACTTAACACAAGAAGCACGGGAATGCGATAATCTGGATTTGAAATGGGCGAACCAACAATTCACTGTAAATGCCGTCAAAATACACAATCACCTTTTCTACACTACACGACCAGACGTTTTGTTGGGTGGAATGTGTTGAAGAACTGTAAGAGAAGGGAGATTAGACGAGCTCGCTAGAGAACAACTATCATGGAAGCAGAACACCACAACGTGCTAAGCATATTTCTCAATTTTACTATAACAGGAAAGTAAAATGAGATGTTCACATGAAGCCACGCCGGTGGTTCGCTTCAAACTAACTCCATCGCTGCGGATATGCAGCGTTGTAACGGAACTGGTTAGCATTCGGAAATGCTGTTCGCTTGTAATGCATGTGCGTGGCGACGCCATTATCAATGTAGGGCCGTCAGCATATCAAAAGAAGCAGTTCCACTCGATGGGCACTTCGATGACTGTCTGAGGGGAGTTTGCAAGACCGGAAGAAGCGGTCTTCATGCTTCACCGAAAGGGCACTCTAACCTCATGCCTAAATTTCTGAATGAACGAACTAAATGTGCGATTTTACGATCGCTTATCTTCCGTGCCTCGTGCATCCTTGACCATTCGCAGGTCTCGCAATCAAAGTCGCAACGGTTATTTATAATACGAGGACGACCACGACGCTAAGGGGTAAAGCAGTAACGCATCAACGATCGAACGATCGATCGATCGTGAACGAACCGAACATACGATTACCATATGAAGGTGGGATGCGTAGTAGGGGAGAAGATTCTCCCCGATCCGAATCTCCCACCACGATACACGCGCGCATTACGTAAGTGCGCTAGTAGGGCGTAAATTACGCTACAAGTGATCCATGTAACGTACAACCTTACAGGTCCCTGTGTAGTAACAATTCAAACCGGTGGAACTGGCCGGGCAAACAAACACACACGCACGTAGGTGGCGTCTGGAATAATATTACGTCGTAGCGATCATTGAGCGATCGCGAGAGGTAATGGCAGGAGTGGTTCTTCCCTCCAAAGAAAATGAAGGTTGTGCTGCTTCCCTTCTAAAGTGGTTCCCCGTTATCCTTGCTCTACAGCAGAGAAAGGAGATGAAGCCTCTGATCTCGCAGTTGAAATGGTAACCAATTAAGGGGACCGGCAAAAACTTCACTTTAATGATGACGGTAGGCCATTTCTGGTGGCCCAGATTCATTGCCCCCTCCCCCTCCCTCCCTAAACCCCGTATTTAAACCTGCTAAAGCGGAATGCGAAAAGCGATCGGAAGGAAATCAAGAATCGATATGATGTAGCCACTTTACTTTTCCAGTGCGATCACCACACGACCCACATACCCAAGAGTGTTGCTGATCGTGCACTTTACCGAGGTGTGTGATACACGAAAAATCAATCGTTGTAGCCGATGAACTCGTATATTTGTACACACAGCTGAGGAGCGGCTGCTACAGTGCCATTATTAACTCGAGATCGAGTCCACGTCGCCGTGGATCGCCACGCGGCATTTTGGCTTGATGCATGCCATGATGACTCGCGTCAATTCGTCCGTGTTCCGCTGCTGCACCGAAATGGTGCTTCACAGTCTGATTGCTGATTGCCTTATCTGCGTGAGCGAAGTACACCGACTAACAACGATGGCAACACACCACAAAGGCCACCAGTCAGAATGTGCCACATTGCATCGATCGTCAAAAGCAGCTGTTCCGCCCGATAACGGACGACACATCGGTCGGTAGGCCGGGAAACAAGGCGAGGAGATTAAACCAAATCCTGTCTCATAAATCTGCTACATCGAAACGTTGTGAACTACCTTGTCCCCGTTCGCCCACCCAAAAAAAAGCGTTATCAACCAAGCGTTGTGCACCGTTGGATATCAAAGGTTAAACACGTTATGACGTGGTTCCTCGCTATATTTGTTGGATGATAGTTTAATCTTTTTTTCTGAAATAATTCTCCACCAGAAAGTAAACAATTGACCACCACACCATGCTGCAACGCATGCGTACGGTGGTGATGGCCAGGTTGTGGTGGTAAGCGATCGCCAAAGATCGTCAAAATCGGGTACATGATGTCAGATATCTGACGCGCCGAACTGATGAACTCAACACCTAGTTCATGTTTCTGAGGATCCTTTTGCCTACGTCTGCACATCGTAACGGGGGCCCTCTTCTTCATACCCGGATACCGACACACGACGTCGTTACGTCGTTTCGGCCTAATGACACCGTCCATTATCTCTCGGGCGCGTCTAGTAGGCGTTGTGTACCTTGATGAAATGATTTTGGCAAATGAACCTCCGGCATGTAGTGTAGCGACAATTACACCAAAGGCAACCGAGTAGCCGGTCGCCTGCTCATGTCGTTATGTGTTGCATCGGCCGGACACACGCACGCACGCTCACTCGCTCCAAAGCAGACGTTACGAAGACCCGGCCTGCGAAGTGTGATAAAAAGGGGAGAAACATCAAACGACGAAGACACAACGCTACTCTGCGGCGCGAACAGCAATCCGCGGGTACCGGTAGCGTTAGCCACGTTAGCAGCAGCAGCCCAAAGTTGGTAACACCATGACGACTGCTGCGGCCGGTGCGCACGGTTACTTAACGGTGTCCTGGTTTCTTCTTCGCTGTACTTTTGTACTTGATTTATGCAAACCCAAGCAAAGGCGGAGGAGCCACTAAATGGGCCAAATGATAGAGGGGAGCCTTAGCCAGCGTCACCACCGCTCTACATTTGGCGCATGTGGCGAAAGACTGTTCCATTCGTTCGTGAGCAAAATGATCGCGGAACCGGAAATGAAATGCTACCACACACGGAAAGCCATGGAAAGCCAAGAAATTCTGTCGCCACCGGGTGCTGGTACCGGTGCCGGTAAAGGTTTATGTAGAATGAAGGCAATTGGGAGAAGCACGAATAGGTCCATCGCGGTAGACCTAGACATGATGGTCCGTTAGCCGGTTTAGGGCGCCATCAGCCACAGAAGCGAACCTGGCTAGAGGAGCGCGTGATTCCAACCCATTCAGAAGCGGAAGAATGGAAAGAGACGAAGCGAGCAGCATCCACTCGTCGTCGTCGTCGTTCATCAGTCCGGCCCGCCGTTTTACCTCATTTATCGATCCGTAGGAGGCGGTGAATCGAGAATCGAACATTCTCTTTCGACTGAGGCGCGCCACAGGTCAGCAACCTTCTTGCTTTCCAAGCATTCGCGCGTGGCATGTTCACCAATCCATGGGCACGATAGAGAAAGTGATAACGCACGAGGAGGAGCATAAGCGGTGCAGCATGTTCCAGCACGGCACAGCACGGCAGCTCAGATAACGTTTCTGCCGTGTATGCACACCGGATTACAAAACTCTAGTCCGATGCGAAGAAAGTATGCAGGTGAAGCGTGTCTTTAGCACTCTCGACGGGGCGGTGATTAGTTGTCACGTTGTTAGCACAAATTCCAACCGCTCTCCTCACAAGCAAAAGAGAAGTTGTGATGAGATCCTCGGCACACCGAACACACCAAAACTGTGTACCGGCCGGAGCACCGCGGCAGTTTGCGGTTGCGGTGAGCTGCTACGTGTTTGTAGAAAGTTTACGGCTTTCCCGTCCGGAACTTCTTTCCGTCGCCATGAATCACAGGCCCGCGCCTCGCATGGTTTCTGCACCGTACTGTGAAAAGTGCATAATAGGCCTGATTCAAAAACATTTCCACGCAAAATCCCCACGCTTCCTGGTGGTAGGAGAGCGGACATTGCCTCCAGGGGAATCGCTACACGGACGGAGAGAAGTAGGTTGCGCTAAGGGACGGAGCGAATCGTCAGGACGAACGCGAGCTCGCTTCAGGATTGCTATCGATTTTTCTCATCGCGCCACATGCGATGGCCTAGCGCGAACCCAGCCAGCCAGAGCATTCTTTTCCATTTCGACGCCTAATAGTTTTGCGCATTTGTGAAACACATTTGCTACCAGAAATCCAACCCGTGGCGACACCAAATTAACGGCAGATAATGTAAATTTGTAGGAAAACTGGAAACGCCACAAGCTACACAGCACGACGCACGCACATACACACGCACACACACAGACACAGTCACTGCTGGAGAGGTCCAGGGGCGCGGTGCGGTTCGCCCTACCGCACCCTGCTCCTTCTCCTGCTCCTGCTCTTGTTCCACCCCTTTTCTGATGCTGTGGCGTGTGAGAAACGATTGTTTCACCCCTCGAACTCTCGAAAACCCGAAGTCTGCTGGTGCGGCCGCTTCTGGAGCAGGGGCAGCGAGGGAAATTGCACTTTTCACGAAACACCCCGACTACTGGATGAGGAAAAAAAGGACGCGAACCAACCGTGGAGCACGACACAAGCGAAACCGATTCCTGAGAACAGGGGGTGGTGGGACAGAAGACGCAACAATCAGGACCGGGAATGCGTGGCTTCACGAGATGCAAGCACAAAATCAACTTTAACGACCTTAACGACCAGCCCGCGCCGCGTTCGTTCGTGAAAAGTTCGTCGTGTTGTCAGAGGCGAGTTTCGCGTTGGCAAGTTTTCGTTGAGTGTTTCGTTGAGTGTTTCGTTGAGTGTTTCGTTGGGAGTTTCGAAACGTCATCGCACTGTCACTGGCGCCCGTTTACAGCCGCGGCGGTTTGAGCCTCGGATTTCAAATTCAAACGAAAGGCGCTTCCAGAAAGGCGGAACACGGAATATCTCCCCCACGAAAATGAATGGAGAAGAGTGAATAAATAAGGGCTGGACTTACCTTGACCACTGCTGTGATGGACTTCAAGACTTCTACCTCCTTCTTCGCGACGTTCAACTCCTGATTGAGCACATTCACTTTGGCCAGAAATTGCAGAAAGTGCTCCTCACTGAACAGATCGTCGAACACGTCCGGGCGACTGGTGTAGATTGACCGCTGCGTCTTTGCGTCGACCCCTTCTACCTTTTTGTTGTAATCCTGCCTTGATCCGACTTATGGAGTAGAAACAGTTTATTACAAATCGTGCGCGTCTTTCGAAAACCAGTCAGCAGCATTAGCACTTACTTAAGAAGTTGAAGATCCCCAGGGACGTCTGCAGGTGGTTGCGGTACAGTTTCATCCAAACCCCCGTACATTCGGGATCCTCTAGTAGACACAGCGCTAGCCCGTAGTGGATCATGGTGGGGCGCGTGATGAAGGATACATTGTTGAACAGCACCGTAAACGTGGCGGCTGCTTTCGGTGAGCCGAGCACGTACTGTTCAACCAACTGGCGGGCCGCACTTTCCAGATCATCATTCCTCTTCGGCTGCGTCAACGAGCTTAGTATGGTAAGGAACTCACTACTTCCTAGGTCGAGTCTATAAATAAGCGCAAGACAACCACCGATGCAGCCCCCGCGAGGGCGACGGCGGCGTGGAGATAGTGCACGCTACGATTAATGATATGCGCTGGCGGCGGACACAAATACAAAGGGGTCGTTCTGGTGGAATTTTATAGGTTTCGAGTCAGGACCGGCGTTCCGGAATGACGTTCAATAAAAATGCCAAAAGCGGCAAAGTGATGTGGCCGTTGAAATTGGATCCGTTTCGTAATGTAACAGGTTGCCACAGCTCAAACAGGCCAAGCCGCCATGACTGTTGCAACATCAGTGCCAGAGTCAGCACGCACGGATTAATGCGCTCTAACGGTGACACGAAAAGTGATCTTTTGGCTTTAATCCCATCATATTCACATAATCGACCAAACCCCTATTTCATGGCGATAGAGGCCACCGTCAGCTTCACATCAAATTTATGTCCTTCAAAACTAAACGACCGCCAGCTGCCGAACAAGACTCCATTGCTCTTACCTTTGTTGAGAGTTGCCGGACACTATCGCGTTAACATACGTGCTGACGAATTCACTGTAGCTCTTCAGATCCAACACTGGCACCATTATATCTTGCCACACTTTTAGTCCCACGTTCAGATCCTTGTAGCCACCCTGCCCGAGGGCCCACAGTAAGCTAAGACCAATATTACTTCGGTTCTGGTACGAGTTGCGCAGGATCGCATTGCGGGCCAGATTGTTCACACAGGCGGACGGATGATGGTTAGCGATCGCTTGCAGCATCAACTTGTGGCCGTGGTACGGCAAGTTGGTGTTCATATCGGTTACCAGATTTGAGAGCGTTAGATCGAAGAAGTACTTAACATTCTCTTCTCCAGCTTCGACGATACAATCGTCGATCACGCGTCGTACATCCTTTGGTACGATATCGTACGGATAGCTGTTTGATCGTCCAGAGTACACCGGATCACAGTCTTTGAGGCGCAGCTTACTATTCAAGGAGCCTGTTAGCGCCTTCAGCACCATGAGAGGATTGTCTTTGAACTGCACATTCACGGCCACAAGTTGTGACCGAAGTTCATTCGCGTTGATCTCAGCGAATGCAGCTTCCAGATTCTTAAACGGTATGGTCGCAGAAGTGACGGAGCGTTTGAGCTTCTCCGGTTCCTTTGCTTTACTGCCATTCCGTCCCGCCGGCTGTGCAGCTTGTCCTCCGGTGGGCATCGGCACTCGTTTATCGCTGTTTGGTAGCGTACCAGCCGCGGCCTTCAAACCGGCCTTCCCGTTGCTATCCTTGAGCGCAATTAGTTTCGCTATCATCTCTTCCTTCAAATCGGCATACAGCAAACGAAATGCATCCATTTCAGCTAAAAATAACGGTTTCGATTAGATGTCCAATCTTCCACGCAAAACGATCGCGATCGCGATGTGTGTGCGATGTGAACGCCGGTAAACTGTGCACTGATCGGTTGTGTCGAAGGCGACCAAGGTGGGAGCTGTATCACCGAAGACCGATCAGGATCGTTACTTGGAATGGGTTTGTCATAGACTACTCCGCATCTCGCAACACTTCTCCCTGGCCGCCCGATCTCCAACGCAACGGGCCGTTCCAAACTTACCCGCGTTGTCTTCTATTTTTGGCACTTTTGCCGATGCATTCTGAGATTTCTTGTCACCCTTCTGCTCACGGGATTTCTTCTGTTTGCCAACAACGGCCCATTCGGAAGACATGGTGCGGTGTAGGGGAATGATTTATACTTTTCCTCTTACTATACAACAAAACACACGACGAGAAACCGGCCAAAAGTGCGTCCTTTAATCGAACCGGAGCACAAATAGAAGAGTTAAGGTCAACAGTCCGTTTTCCTACGCCACAAAGCTAGCGTTGAAATGCACTAGGGATATTAGTAGAGATTTAACTAGATTCGATGTTCGTTGCAGCTGCAACAATTCACAAAATCACAACAAAAAAGGATTTCCCGCAAAACAACAAACGATTTGACAGCCGGTCTTTTTTAAGCGGCGGAGTGTCGGACGGGAGAGGTGGGGTGTACCAAAGACCTAGGCTGGGAAAATTGGTTTCTTAACACAAGTTTATTTAAACACTCTTTTTAGGTAAATTTAACAAAATATAAAACCAATATTACACAGGTGGGTATACCGATGGTTCCATCTATCACATATTCAAAGCTCCAAATGCTTGGCCGCCCCAGATCTGAGATCCACCGCAGAAGCATTCCAACTTTCTATGTCATCAGTAAGGCCGTGATGTGATTCTCAAGTACAGCCTGAGCTAAGTTGGCATTATTTTTCACCGCCAACGAGTAGGCCGATTCCCCATCCTCGTTTGTGACGGTAAAGCTTGCGCCACCATTCAACAGCTCGTTGCACGTGTGCGGATGATTCCCTGCTGCAGCATACATGAGAGCAGTATTTCCCACAATATCCATATGATTGATGGAGGCACCCTTGTCGAGCAGCAGGCGGACGATTTCATTGTGACCACCAGCTCCGGCCAGCAGCAAGGGTGTTATCATATCATTTGCCTGCCGATTTACGTCAGCCCCACACCTGAAAATGGGAAAACGGCTACATTATCAAACGAAAGTATGGTATTAAAGCACCCGGGGACCTTACTTGACTAAAATAGCGACAGCGGCGAGCTGACCGTAGTAACACGCCCAATGGAGAGGAGTGTATTTGTTCGAGTCCGGAATATCGACCGCTTGTTCGGCGCGCACTTGCTCTTCGGTGATTTCCCCTTGGCCGGTTTTCTCGTGAAAGTTCAGGCAGATTTCGCTGGGAATATTCGCTTCCGTGTTTCCACGTTGCAGATTTGTGAGCACTGTGTTCGACGGTTTGTAGGGCAGGAAGGCACTTTTCCTTTTGCCGCTCGCGAGCTGTAGAGGGTTGAAGTCGTGTTTCCTAGAAAGGAAGCGGCAGAAGTCCTTAACAACCATTTACTACAACAAATTACCTAGCTCTTTCCTTACCTATCTTCATCAGAATTCGGCGAAGAACTCATAATTGCGGCAAACTGGAAAATATCGCCGTTTAAAGTGGAAAAGCGGAAAAACCGCGGATTTTTTTGGTCGTGCCGTGTTTTGTAAACAAATCGAGCTCAGATTATAGCTCAGATTTATCAATTTCGTAGCTCAAATTGGTCGAATTTGTTCAACGGTTTGTTGAGGTTCGTCTATTTTTTCCCCGAACAAAAACCATAAAAACGAAATCTTCCCCGAGGCGAAAACGAAATCTACCTCGAGGCGAAAAGGCGAAAACGAAATCAACCCCGAGGCGAAAACGATATTTTTTAGGCGATAATGAACTCAAATGAACGCGGGGGGGGAATAGGCACCTTATTTTAATAAATACCTCATTTATTACAACCATCTAATGAAATGCTCATCTATACACGATTTTGAGATAGAGATTCTAATTTTCTAGGCACAATCATTTGAATTTTTATCGGGTTCTAGTTCCCCCGGTAGTTGTCGTCAGCCAGCAGGGAATCTTACTCCTTTTCCTCCTCCTGCAAACGAAGAATGTCCGCCTTGTTCATAAAGTAATAGCTTGGTTGGCGGCCCTTTAAATCCTTCACGACACGCTTTGCCCCATTCTTAATCAAAATCCGGCTAATCGCTTCCACGCTGCTTACACCCATGGCATAGTGCAGAGGAGTTCGCTGTAACTGGAATATTCAATGCCACATGTTATCATTTCCCAAGATACTCCGTCTGCTATCTCTTACATTATCACCAATCTTCAGAGCAGCACTGAAGTTGGACCCCAGATAGTCCACGATATCCTCGTTCTCCATCAGAATTGCTATATGAACTGCGTTGCGTCCTGTGGAAGCGACATCGAAACGTTGTTTAAAATGCACTCTTTTACTTTTACGATTTAAATACAATTTACCGTAATAGTTCTTTGCCCGGACAAGCTTGACTCCATCCGACCCCTTGGTGAGCTTAACGACGGTTTCCAAATTCTTTTCGCGAATCGCACCCAGAAGGTTTTCACGATTTTCCTGCAAAACGACAAGCAAAAGATGCGTAAGACGAATTCAGTTCCATTTTCGGTCATAATAACGCTAACCTCGAATGCCCGGGCCGTTTCGAAAAAGCGCACAACATCAGGATTACCGCGTGATTTGGCCACTTCCAATATTGTTGTTCCATCCGAGGCAACAACATCAACAATATGATCGTAGCCATCCAGCAGCATACCGTTGAGTGTCTCTAGATCACCCTTAGCTGCCAACGCGACTACGTAACGATCGATTTCTCTCGCATTATCTGGTTGCGTTGCCTGCAACGCGACATCTCGGGCCGTACGGTACAGCTCGTCCCGGAAAGTTATGTTGATACCGGACTCCTCGATTAATTGAATCAACGCATTACGACCGTGCGATCGGGCGCAGGCAAAGTGGAGCATACTTTGACCATGCTCGTCCTGACGATGAGTAGAAATGATTACTTGATTATTATGTCTTGATTGATTTGATGATGTTCACCTACCCGGTCATCCGACGGCCCCAAATTTTCGTCCGAGTCCTCGGGAGAGGGTGGTTTCTCATCCCTCACGGCCGGCTCCATCGTGGTCGGTGGTGATGGGGCACGCTTCACCGAGCTTTCCACCTCCTTTTCCGCTGCCTGCTTTACGCTACCTTCGATGAGATTATTGTTGGTGTCGTTGCCCAACTGCGTGGCGCCTATTTTGGTCTTTTGGTTCGCAAAGTTGTAAAGATAGTTTGCCAGATAGATGATTGGATCTGGTGGTCGCTTGTTAGCAACCTCCGTTAGTCCTTTAATCAGCGGGTCACCTAGAGCTAATGGGGCGAAAGTGAAAAAAAAACTGTCGGTATAATCTTGGCAAATTAAAAATGAAGCTATACGTACAAGTTGCCAGATATCGGCCTTCCTCGGTACGGAACAAGGGTATTTCTACCTGCTGATCACCAAATTCTGAAAAAAGATACAAAACAATCGGTTGCAGTAAAACTCCGATCTACTTCGCGATCAAAAAATTGTAACGCCCATTAACAACACCAATCGAAGGATATACAAATTTAATTTCAAAAACGATGAAACATAAATAAATTGTAGCTACCTTTAACAGTCTGGAATGATACAGTTTTAAAGCGCAAATCATAAGACAAGTAATGGCATGAAATGTATTGCGGCCGTTGTGTTGCCGAAAGAATGCTTATGATCGTCCTGTATCATCGTAGTCGCATAACTAAACAGCGCAAATACTAGCCAGAGCCAAGACAATTTTAGGCAAGATTAAAAGAGACAAATAGTGTGAGCAAGAGAGAGAGAGAGAGAGAGAGAGAGAGAGAGAGATAATGATAGAGAGATGGATAAAATAGGAAGCTTTACTAGAAAAGGAGTAGCTACGATGAAGATGAGCGAATGATTTCTGTATCATTATTGGTTCATCATTCTACTAGCTAGCAAAGGGCATTATTCTCTTGTGTTAGCTTAGACAAATAGTCCACACAGAAAACGGTTGTCCAGCAATTTTCACACGCACACAAATAGTAACACCGATAACGGAAGAAAGAAAGAGGTGGCTTGAACAGCAACAGGCGACAACAAATCATCGTGAAAATCTTTGTTTGACTACTAACCCGCATTAATGGTGTTTCCAGCCTTTTGCAATCCAATTCAATACAGTTCTAAGATGCTTCTGTCTGTCTGGCGCTCTCTCTCTCTCTCTCTCTCTCTCTCTCTCTCTCTTTCTCTCTCTCTCTTTTCTCTCTCTCTCTCTTTTTCTCTCTGTCTATCTCTTCCTCTATCTATCGTCTTTTCTATTTTTCTCTCCTCAATAAGATCTTGTATAGGAAAGACATCAGAACAACAAATACTAAAAGTACCTTCTTTAAACCTACATCTCCTTATGCTTGTTCTACAAACAATGCCATAGCCACTACCACAAAGCTCCGTAGTAGCGATAGCCCACCGACGCGACGTGGACCGCGGTACTCTACGAGGCACTAGTTGCACTAAATGAAAAAGGAATGGCTGCTCCGAGCCTGCTTGGTTGTAGTGGCTCGGGGTAATCGCATGCTGCATCATGGTGTTGCAGTGAGCGTTAAGCGGTGTTTATCTACTTTGCACCACCGGACTATCCGCCCCTAGACTGTGCTTTTTCTTACGAAAGATGCGCAACAGGGTGGCGGCAATGTGCAGCGAATTCGACATCGACATTTCCTTCTCGAGCGCCACTATGTTGGTGATGGCACCGCTAAAATCCTGGAACAACTGCCACTCGGTTTGGGCCAGGCTACGCATGTTACACATCCGCACCGACGGTTGACCATCCACGTCCGTGATGAGGTGGAGTCCGCGGGCAACGCATAGGTGGCGCAGGTTCTCTCGCTCCTTGCAAAGATGGGCCAGTGCGAGCGTCAGCGTAAACTTGAGTCCCGTCCCGAGAAAGGAGGGCCGTGAGATAAGATGCCCGAGGAAGTAGCTGTGCTTGAACTGGATCCGCTCCTCTAGATACTGCATAGCACGGCCAACCTTCGAGTAGACGGTACCGATGGCGGCCGAATCCTTGCTGTCGGTGCAGCACAGCAGCCGTAGATGATCCTGTGCGTTAACCCACACGACCAGATTGCCCTCGAGGCTAACGTACACACCGCGACCGTACGGCCAGTAACGCCCATTGATAGCTATCGATTCCGCCGTCTGGTACGGATCGGTGTGGTCCAACAGCGGTATCAGCAGCCCTGTCGTTGCCAGCACCGTCCGCACCTCCGACGGGTTCTCCAGCACCTCGTTCATACTGTAGTAAATGCCAAGCTCTGTCTCGCCCGTCGCCCGCACAAAGTCCATCGAGAGCACCTTGGCTGTGATGAGCCGTTCGACCTGCTCGAGCTGCGCGATGCCCAGGTTAAGCGGAAACTCGAACGCATCCAGGTTGCGGCTACACTCGATCACGCACCCGGTAATGTACTTGCCGGAAGTGTCCAGGTTCAACCGTACACTGTCGGGGTTCTCGCGCAAAATGTTACCATTGCTCGTGTCACCGGGCCCACCCTCCTGGCGCTCATCGACTGCGTACCGCGGGAAATACTGCATCACCGGATGCGGCATGAGCGGTTGCGTAAGCTCCATGCAGTGCATATCCTTTATCAGCGGAACGAGAAACTCCTGAAACACGACGAACACATCATAATCCGGCAAGACGATGCCGACGTTGAGATCCTCATCCAATCGACGCTCCTTGGTAGCCTTCTTCATTGCCGGCCAAATCAGGTCGAACAGATTGTGATCGAGTCGCGTTTGGCGCTTCTTGATCTTATCGAACACGCTGCGCTTGAGAAAGCGGGCCAGATAGGAGGTGATCAGGATACGGAGCGACGATGCACTGCCGGGCACGCTGTTGGTTGGCAATCCAACCGCACGCACCAGGTCGTCGATCGGTTCGTGGATTATCTTGAAGCAGCGTTCGAGTGTGGTAAGCGTGTCGGCGTCATCCAGCGGACGTCGGGCACTGTGTAAATCATCCGGCACTGTTCCACCGTGTGCATTGTGGAAGGTAAGGGTTTGGGAGGCGATAAGGTATGGTAAAACCGGATATGCCAAATCATTTTGCAAACATTACATTGAAGACGTGTTTCGTATTCATGCTCAAACTACACTCATTCCCTCTAGCTCTCCGTTCTCACACAAACTGCCTTCAAAAGATGTTTTGTGTGAAACGAGAAGATTACCCATTGCATGTTTAGGGCTTCCGGAAGAACTCAAAAACCATTTAAGTATACAAGATAATCAGGACAGTTCAAATAAATGTAATGATAAACGAAAGATGTGTGGATGATCAAAAAGCAAAATCACTCCAATGACGTTGAAATAGATCCGTTCACCATCCTTGCACTCTACCTACGGTAGCTCTCTTCCTTGGCGATAGTAAATGGCCCAAGAAGATCGCAAAATCTCCTTAGAATTGAGTGCAAAACAAAACACACGAAACGGAACGGAATCGTGTTACCACAAAAAAAAACCCCTGAACGAACAAAATCCGTTGTGCCTCGGGCAGCCGCTACACATACCTTGATCGTTTAACATCTCCTCAGCGAGCTCCTCCTTGGCACCATAGTCGCGTAACAGTTGCCGATGGGACAGGATGCCCTGTGACTGCACGTGACCCAAGTAGTATTCGGCCGAATGGTTGAGCTGGTCGGAATAGAATGAAACGAGTGTAACGTTACCAAATAGAAGAACTCTGAACGTCCCCGGGTAACAATCGCTTCGGTACAGCGCGTGACGAGCTGTCCCTTAGTTGCCGATCGGTCAATTAGCCTTGAAGGTGCATTTTTAATACTTTCATTTTAGACCACTATCGATCTCGACATTGCTACCAGTGTCGCATCGTCGATGGAGGTGCCAGGTAACTGGTAAATCGCAATGCCTATCAAAGATTCAGCGAATGTGCTGGACCGCCGGAGAGCTCGGTGTTGTTGATTACTCACATTATCCTCCACCTTCGGATTGGCACCGAGATGGGTAAGCAGGTTGTAGAAGTGACCGTTGTCCTTCAGCGTGGCGGCATAGTGCAATGGTGTACGGCCATCGTCATCGGTTGCACTCAGCGTTTCCGGAAAGCGTCCCGCGAGGTAGCGCACGATTCCTGTAAGGAAAAGTGAAACGAAACAAATAAACGGACAATTAGTGAGTCATGTCGGACCCGCCTACTTCTAATTTCTATATCTAATGCAACGCTAGCACAATCACAGCAGCCAAGTGAAAGGGTGAGGATCGAACCGTTAATGTCGACCGTTGGTTCGCGAAGATCCTGCGATTGATGCGCCATCCGTACGGTAGCAGCGATTGAACAGAAATGAAGACACACTCCTCACGCACTTTAGAGCGCCAGTGCAGTGGCCATGCTACCCTTTACACGTTGAGTTTCCCTTTCCGCCAATCGTGGTGTTCCCATTAACAATGCATCGTTGCGTGAAGACGATGCCCTACGTTGCGCCACTCCGTTGGTCGTTAGTGAAAACAATGGATCGAGGAAATCGATATTCAATCGAACCGGCCCTCATTGCTTTCTTTCATATGCAAGGCCGTGTGTCGGCTATGGAAACCTCCTATCCACACTCACTACCGAAGCAGTCATTAAGGGCAATCCAACGATTTGGGATTTTTCTAGTGTCTCGTTGAATAGATGATGAATGATGTTTAGCCGAAAACCCGCCTTAGAGGACATCATATTGCTGCCGTAATGATGGCTTACCTGCGTGTCCAAAAACGGTGGCCACATGCAAGGGCGTTGCTCCGTGCGGTGACACTTCATCCTTAGCCGTGGCAAATTTACGTCTGTCCAGGGCAGATTGTAAATCACGCAGGTTACCTTCACGTGCCGCCAGATGTACGCGTCGAATTTTCCCCTTTTTAGATTGGTTTCGTTTGCCAGAGATAGAATATAGATAGTGTGGATGGAATTAGTTAAATCAGGCTGCGGATGGTAATGAGAGAAAGTAAATCGATGCAACTTTCATGCTTTGATTGATGCTCAAACAAACGGACACATGGAGCACGGTATTGTCAATCGTAACGAAGCGACATTGAATGCCCTCGCATAATGGTTTTATAAGTGTCCTCGCACTACGATTGTTTATCAAGCAAACATTTGACCTCGTTATCTAGGATGGATAGAAAAGCTAGACACGTTGGGTGCTTACCATGTATGCTGGTACATTATCTAGAAACGCTTGAATCTCGCTTTGTTCAGACGTTCGTCCAATCAACGTTTTACCCTTGCCTTCCAGTACGATCACTGCCAGCTGCTCCAAATCGGCCGTCGCGATAGCATCCTGTACCGACTTTTCTGTCTGTAATTGATACGGAAAATGGAGAAGAATCCTTTTAAAGCGCGTAAAGAAAACAGCCGTGTAGCGCAGAGTAATAGTATTCTGAGCAAGATGGTGGTTGGCTTATGCTACAAGCCTTTAATTTCGCATTCGAATCCTTAAATACCGTACGATTCAAATAGACAGGCTAAATCTCATATATGTTCCTCTACGTGTAGCAGCCGTACTGCCTAAGTGCTGTTTTCCATATAATGTATGCAAAAAATGTAAGCAGTTCCACGACATGCAAACACAACATACGAAACATCGAAACACACTCGAAGCATTGTGCAACATGCATTGCTCATGCAGATAATATACAGCAGTCAATAGCACACACACAATCACACGCATGGCAGAAAAAATCAGAAAATGATTACATTCAGGCGCTGCTCTAGCTCTTCTCGTACCAGCCGCTGGTTTTGCGACTGCAGCTGCCCGTTGTCCGCTTCACCCTGTACTCGGCCCTCGATTTCAAGCGCTTGGCTAGGGCTCTCCGGTTGCGTCCGGTTGATCTGCTGTGATTCCGTTGTTTCCATAGGCTCACTTGCATCCTGCACCATTTCCGATAATTCTTGCTGCAGTAAAGGTTCTGTGTCAACACTATTTGCAACAGAACCTTCCCTAGACACCTTCTCGGTCTTGGTATCGGCAATGTTTAACAGGTTGGTATTCCGAGGCAATATTCAACACGAAGAAACGATGGCAGAGAACGGGCAAGCAGTGGTAGAAAAAGAAGCAAAACAAAAGTTAAAATCTCGTTAGTGACCCAGCCATCACATTGGAAAAGCCCGCTGTCAAGAAAGATAAACGGGAGGAATAGTAGTTAGCTAGAGTAATGAGTGAACTAGGGCAACAAGTAAGGGTGGAACGAGTAGCAAGCAAGCAAAGTACTACGATCCAAAACACCTAACCAAGATCCGGGAGCTCGAAACGAACGAAAAAAGTAATGAACAATAAAACGACACTACATGAAATGCTTCAGTACTATATTTGAGAAGGTATCGAAACATTGACAAACAAACATGAATACAAACATGGACACCGTGTAGCACAAAATGTACGCCTGATCGTACGGGTTCGGATCTTGGGAATTCGAAACCCTCTACTCGGCTTGGTCACAAGAATACAATTAGCTAATAACGTGTTTCTTCTTCCATCCAAAACTTTTTTTAAGGTTTACTTTGCTCTAGATGTTTCATCACTCCTTGCTTGTTGTGTGTTTAGTAGGACATATAGTTTTTTCTCTTACTATTCTACTTCTTCACTAACGATTGTTGATTGTTTCAACGTTTTCGTCTTTTGCGGACAATGCGGACATTCACACAAGACACACAACACAACAGGCGATACAGTAGGAAAAGGCGTATGGCTACAGCTAAAAAGCGCACTACAATGCAATTCCAAGTCCTACACAGCACTACTCCACGGTGCAAATCCAAGTCTATACACAATGGGCGCCTACAGCGAAGCTCGCAGTAAGGTCGAACGTATCACACGGATGGACTGGTGGGGCAGTTGGACGAGCGACAACGAGGCGTGCTTAAATGGATGGTTTACTGGCGTGTGTGGCCGAATGAGATGCTTATGCGTTGGAATGCATGCTCTTCCGTTAGTTAACGACTCATAACGACCGATGAGAATGATGATGCGATGTAGAAAAAAGAGCCAACGACGATCAGTGAAATGCAACAGCGACGAGTGGTAGCACTCAAATGCGACTTTCAGATCCACAAAATGCAAATCGGGTTCTTCTCTGGCTCTTCGATCAGCAGTATTTGCAGCGGAATGCCAATGAGATCAACAAAATTCAAATCCGTTTCCCCAAATTCAAGGTCGCCCAAGAAGCAGAATGAACCTTCGCCATTCTTTATACCTCGTCCTGCGTACGGTAGCTCACGATTTGCACGTCCATGTTGTTCGAATCCGAATCATCGTCAGCCTCGTGACCGACGTCCTGTTCGTGGCCGCCGTCCTTACGGCCGCTCGTACTTTTTTCGGCGTTGTGTGATTTACTTGAGATGACCGATGCTCGCCGATTGATGTCGAAGGAGGCCGACGATCTAGCAGATGCTTTAGCTGAACTGGTGCGAGACGTAACCAGTTGAGAACCAGCTTCCTTATCTTTGGCTGAGGTCAAACGACTCGATGAGCCGGAAGCGGATCTCGACGATTCTTTTGTGGGCTCCGTTTGGCCGTTCTGGTGGCTTCCAGTGCGCTCTTCACTTGCGCTAGACGGTTCAGTCCTTTGTTTTGCGCTCGAGCCTCCTTGGGGTAAATCGATCGCGTCGTGGCTTTCGTCCGATCGTGGCTGATCTTCTGACAGTTTCTCTTGCATTTGTTCACTACTGGCCGATGATGGTTTGGTAACCTGAGCCTGTTCATTCGGTTCCACGCCCGTTGCTGTTGATTTGTTTCTTTTTGACGAGGCGGCCCTCGATGGGTTTGATTCTTTTACTGATTGAGCGGATAATGATCTTGTGCTAACGTTGTCCACTTCCAGCTCTGAGACATTGCTCTGCGCAACTGCCTCTTCCGGTTCGCCGTCTTTGCCCAGACTGTCCTGATCAATTTCATCGTCCTTCAGTGCGGAAGGAGCCTGCTCCAAACTGTCCCGTGATACTTCGCCTTCCTCAACAACTTCCTGGGAGGCATCATTAGTCTCAGCGTGATGGATACTGTCCTTAGCTTCGTCAAGTTCTTCCGATCCATTCGTACCGTTCGCAGAAGCTTCTCTAGCTGAGGGTTGGCGACTTCCAGCGATGGAGCTTTTGACTGTTGATATGGACTGTGCACTTGTTTGTCGCTCATCTGCGCCGCTATCACCGGCTGTCGCTTCTGCTGTACCGGTCAATTCTTCCAGCTTCTCACCTACACCCTCTTCCACACCTTCTTTATGCTCTTCCGATTCTGTGCCCGCGCTTACAATCTGCTCATCATGACCACCGCCACCGTTCGTGCTTTCTTCGCCTTTTAGAACGATCGAATCGCCGTCCTCGGGCTGCTCTAATGGCTCCACTACTGTCTCGTCCTGTGGAGTAGACAAAGTGACACACGTTTGTTCCTAGGCATTCCGTCACGATATCGCAACACGATATTTACAGTTCACACCAGGCCATTACACCCGTTTCACGAACACACAAATAGACAAATAGAAAAGAGAGAAAAAGAGAGAGAAAGAGATACATATATAAAGAGGAAGGACGTGTCATAAGGACTGTAAAGAGTTAAAGCTTAGAGGTATAGAGCGCAGGATCTTGTACAGAGAGGTGCAATGCCGGCGCCATAAACCTATCCAGTCTATAGCTGCAGACGGGAACCAGTACTGTTTGGTTTTTGGTCTCATATCGAGCAATTTGCTATTGTATGATTACACAGATTAATATCAGCTTCTAACGGCGATACGTGTTTTCATCTCAACCAAGCAATTGAAAATATATGTCAGAAATATTACTCTACATACAAAACAGCAAAAATATTTTTTATCTTGCCTGTCTGTCGTTGTGACTTGGGTCATGATTAGTTACTGACATGGGATGACGAATGGCTGTATTTAATGTAATTGTTGCTAACATTGAGTAGGTGCTGTGCATTTATTATTGAAACCTTGCCCTTACAATCAATGCTACTTTGTACACTCGCATTTCGCGGACTGTTTGTTATTCTACTGACAATATTTACTGAGCACATTTATCTGTGTCTAAACATCACTTCTCAAATCTGCAACAGTGTTGTTCTACGTTATGTTGAGCATCAAATCAAGTCAAGAATGCTCCAACCAAAAAGCCTTAAGTGATTCTATTCCTACCGCATTAAGGGGCTCTTACTTATTTTTGGTTAAACGGTTCTAAGTATTTCTTCGTTATTATCGTGATTAGATTGGAAAAAAAATCCTCATTTGCCCTATCTAAATGATTTAAGCCGGCACAATACTGTTCGCACGTCCATCTCTTCCACTAATTTTAGAATCTTTGTAAGCCATGAGCTAAACCTAAGCAAGCACAGTAAATTAGTAAACTTTAAGCTAGGAAAATGTTATTCGTGAGAAGGAAAATTAATCATGAAATATGAGCACATCTTTCACTCAATACAGGATAACGACGAAAAGGCACGCAAATAGACTAACCAGATAAACTGTTAACAACAGCGATTCTAAACAACGCAAAACCAATAACAGATAATATCCTAATTCACATCTCGAGACCGTCGTTACTTGCACAACAGAGTGTAGAAAAGAAGAAGTAGGAGAGATGGAGTAAAAAAGATGAAAACCAGACAAAAAGAAGCGCGTGCTGCTAGAATTTCATTACCTCGGTCGCCGTTGTCGGTGTCGGCATTGTTTCATGCTCTCCGTTTATGCCTGACTCTATCTGGTCAGTTTCCCTACCATCCCCGTTTATACCATTCTTAGTGCCATTTAACGACGATTCCCTGCATTACATTAAAAATCAAAGAAAATAATTTTATTCATAATTCCATCCGTTCCATCCTACCTACTAAGACTTACTTTCCATTGGTGCTCTCCTTATCCGGCTCACCGGCACTCAGATCTGTCAGCACTCCGTTGGTAAGATTATGCACGGATTTCGATTTGGCGACACTCGCAGACGTGTGGTCACCGTCAGTGCCCGATGCTGGATCAGCATCCAGCAAATTATTCTGCGAAAGAAACGGCTTCATTCGTGTTTGCGAACCCTGCAGATCCAAGCGTGTAAAGTAAAAAAGAACATGGTGTGGAAATGCGAAAAAAGAAAAGAAGATGATCGCCAACCATGGCGTGCGATAAGAAGTTGGAATATGCCACCTTGATGGACTACAACACACCGTAAGCTACCTCATCAGAATCTTCCTCCAGCGTGAACATGCCCCAGTCGAAGTAGGCCGGAAAGCCTTGTTGCGATATGCGCGGTGCTTCCGGTACAACCGACAGTAATGATCGGTCAATGTCACTCGGCTTGTTCTTGTAGTATTCCGCCGGTTTGTGACGCTGCCCAGAGGTACGTTAGCATACAGAAGACTCGAATTAAGGGCGACCGGTCACTGGTTTCACCATACTCAATACTCACATCGTCCAGTGCTGTCTCGTCTGCACCCGCTTGAACAAGCAGATTAAAGCTTCGTGCGTTGTTCTTAGCACTAGCTGCCCAGTGCAATGGCGTCTTGCCTGTGTGGTCCTCGACTGATGACAGGCTAGGCCATACCGACAATATGTACTCGACGATCTGCGTGTGCGCTAGGCCGGCGGCCTTGTGCAACGGCGTCAATCCGTTTGCATCCTTGCTGGTGAGAATGACGCGTGGAGCTGGCGGCGCTGTCTTTTCCTTCAACGTATCCAGATCATTCTCGATCACGGCCTGGTGAATATCCTTAATCACACCCTGGGAAAAGTGTAGACCATTGATTAGACTTTGCAAAGGACTGATTTATCGCCGCTACAAACACACATACCATCACGTGAGGAACACACTCAAGAAACCGCTTCATTTTGGGATGATGCGAGGTTTCCGTTCGCAGCCGCATCCCTTGGCCGGCCCACAGCACTTTGGCCAGCTTGGACATCTGCTTGTGGTGCAGCCATATCCGTATGTTCGACGGCTTGATAGCTATCGATCATAGTACAGCGATAGAGAGACCGACGAGGTGGATAAATCGAAATTAGGTTAACTGGTAAAAGGCGGTAGCGTGCAGCCAGGGCACCGTCTGCTTGTGTCATTACCGTCTCTGCTCCTGTAATCGTTATCATTTGCCGGTAGTTGATTGGTCATTTGGAATACTGGAATACAATCGAAAGGGCGGTCGATTGGTTTGGCGTTTCGAAGAGTGTTCAGGGTTGCCAGAGGAGCCGATGATACCAAAAAGAATCATTAAAAAGCCATATCATATCGATTTGCTACCAGAGCAAACGTCTATCCGGTAAATGATTGTTCCGTGAAGAGATAGAAGGTAATTATATACATGGCTAATAACGCACGACGTAGTAATCGAGTTCTTCCTTACATAATTAATACAGAGTAGAAATAAAATATTCCCAAAAAGTAGAAAAACGATTTTTGTGAATAAAAAATACCTCAATTACAAAACAATTCATCCTCTCTAGTTGAAAGTAGCCTTAATTGTCTACGAAAGCTCCGCCGAAGATCGAAAAAATACAAAACAAATATCCTTTTTGCTTGAACAAACGCATAATATTCTATCTTAAATGTAACTTTTTATGCTTTTACTTTGCGGGATGATAAATGAATACGATGAACCAAGGCTCAAAAGAGGCTCGAATAATCACACAAACAGCTTTACTTTTTATCCACAATATGAAAACCACCATTAACCCTCGGTTGGGCACCCGGGTACCCGGGTATCCATTTCAAGTTTCAGCGAAAAAATGAATGACTTCCCGTAAATATTTTTTTACGAAACTCCGGATCCCCAAAGTACAACTCATTTCACGCCGAATTGGCATCGGAATTGTTTTGATAACTAATATTTAAAGGTAATTATGGGCCGATAAAAATAACATACGCCCAGTGGCACCCGGGTACCCGGGTACCCAGCGCGTTGCCTATGCATATGAGCTATGTTTATAAACACAAAACAATATTTTTGATCAACATTTATCAATATACTCGGGTCTATCAATTGTTAAATAAGTAAACTACAATATTTGAATGAAAATAAATTCAAATTTTAATTATTGTTGCGTTATAACACCAGCAATAGGAGAAAAATAAGTAACACATTATTCAGCCCTTTATGTGCAATTTCACCTATAAACTATTTCTCATACTGATTAAAAATGGTTTGTACAATGCTATGTTCATAGCATATGAGTAAATCATACACTTATTTTGATTTAAAACACTTAAGGCGGGGTGTCGGTTGACACCGGAAACAAATATAGCAAGGGAGAGCTCTGATGGAAGTGGAGGCCACCGCGATTTAGATTTTAGATTCATATACCCTGTAGTTGATTCAGTATTTGTGAATTTCATTTTACCAAAAAATGCTCTATATTTCAACTTTTTTAAAAACTAATCTTACAACTTGCACATTCTTGCAATTTTCAATTAGATAACTAGGAAATTTTACCCCCGGCGGATGAAGTAGTCGCCGTTCATAATACTTTTGCACACCTCACATGATGTTTTCTAAAAATTATATGAATGTGACAAAACAATTGGCAACGCGGATAACGAAAAAAAGATTTTGTTGCTTATTGTTCCTTGCTAAGTTCCAATATGTGTGAAGTTCTGCGACAATAAAAAGTAAACTAATTGCAAGTAGCTGATCGATTGTGATGATTCTGTTTCTCCCGGGTAAGGCATCAAATATTCTACTTCTTTGGCATGAATACTTGTCTATCAGCCAGAAAATGATTGCCCGGTGGTAATCTAATAAGTAACAGATTAAAAAATAATACATTTTGAAATACACGGGAACTTCTTTACCATACACTGTTAGCTTTGCGCGAATGTATTGTGTAAACGTGAAGGTACCTTGATATGAATAGCTGCTCGTAAATTTGTGAGGAATACCTTAAAAATGACAGCTTATGTTTTACAAAATTACTATTTCGCATTGTGGATTCCTCTCTTACTAAAAATTATGTACCTATCACATCTGCAACATCAATTCGTACAAATGGTATGGTATGACGAAAGTGTTTGCTATCGATATGCTCTATCGGTCACCATGGTCAGCATCACTAGTATCAATTGTGTGGGTTATGCAAGAACCTTTTACGATGCAAAACAGTTTTATTCGAAGAAATAATTAATTTTATTAAAACAATTAATGAAAAATAACATCACTTTTGGATTTCAATGCTTGCTTTACGACGTACTCGATAGAGAATGACCGTATGAAGGGGTCACAATGATATTGTGTTCCTTGTTTTTATTGTTTTTTAATGCATTTTGTTTTGATTTTGAAACAAAAACACTTTGCCAAGACCCTTAAATTAGTTCTTGTGCACTATTTTTGCCATAAAACTAATGAAAACGGCGGAACAATCACTTAACTATGCAATGCACATGAGCTGGGTACCCGGGTACCCGGGTGCCCAACGAAGGGGTAAACGCCGGGTGCCCAACCGAGGGTTAAGCCACTAAAATACGCAAGAATCCATAGAGATCACTTAAAATGGATGCCAAGCAACACCATTTGTTCGAAGTTCCGCTTGGACTCTGCAAAAAACGCAACGATTGCACCACTTACCACGCAGCAAAGCCGCAGCAAAGGTCTATGGAAAACGTTTTATGAAACTGGTAATTACTGCCTCAGCCTGTCCTCAATTCAATCGAGATTTTTTCACCGAGAATTGAGCGCACTTCAACCTAGTTCCCTCTTGTGCATCAATAATTCAGGAAACTATTCACCTTCGCTTCTCTACAAACCGCGGTATTTCTGTGTCAAAAAGCACAAGTGGAATACTGCCGCTGTCCGTGGCAATACCTTCCACAGCCACCGGTGGAATGAATTCGAAAATAAAGTCTTCACGCCCGCGAAGCTCCTACCGGTGAAGCAGCGTGGCAAAGCACAGTTCTCGATCACTAACGAAGAACAGCACGCATAGACGACGGTGGAAGGTGTATCGGTGGGAGAGTCCGTTTAATCACCCCTCGGTACGGGGTGGCAAGTGTAGCAACAACAAATGGGTCATGTGAACCGCCACCATATGACACACACGTGCCAGGGAAAGTAATAGGCTAGGGTCGCGTTTCGAAGGCCACTTGGAAGTGGCGGGTCTTCAGCAGGCTGGATGAAAGTGAAAAACTCCTTTCGCCGTTCGCAATGTCTTGAGACAATCAATAACTCGAGTTATGGTTTCAATACCCGTTCAAGAGCACAATAGCACACGCACACGCGTCTATACAGTGTTCGATACCAATTGTCACCTAAACTGGGGAGACTTCCAGGCGCCTCTAGTTGTAGCGGAGGTGGTACTTTACGTCGATGTTGCTACACGTCGCGATCCGACCACAGACAGTAGCGAACTGACTGACTGACTGACTCAATGGCTGTCTGGTGTGCATTGCTACACCATCGATCTTCATCAACCCGACCGACTGACTGCCTGACTGTTTGACTGTTTGTCTGTACTGAGCCAGGAAACTATGGCACGTGAACCCATAGTCCTTCGATACGTAAGAGGCGTTGGATAGGAAATTGATTTACTCGAAAGATATAATTTATTCGTGTGAGTTTCCTTTCCTAAGCTATCCCTGTATGTGAATGACACCATGAAGCATCTGCTAGGAAACCGCTAGATGACTAGGTACTCTCGCCCACCTGAGGCGTTGGCGGTAAGGCTAACAGGGAGAGAGAGACAAGTAGAGAGCATGGTACGCCAGCCCGTACACTGCGCTAACTTGTTGTCCGTGTCGATTACTGTTCAATTGTAGGGCTCACTCATGGATAGAGTTTTTTTTATTGTCTGTCTGCGCCTCTAGTAACCTTAGGAAGGTGCGAGGGTACCACCAAGGCACAAAGAGTCGTCACTTCAACTTGCTCTGGCATAGCGTGACTGCAGGTAACGCTAAAAGGTTTCCAGAACCACGGTTGCGTGATATTGGAAGACCCTTTCCACGTACGGAAGAAAAAGGTACAAAAATTCCAGCAGGCCAAATTGCATGATTATGCTGCGTTCGCGAGAAAGACATCGTGCGAGTGTTTAATACGCCCGCGTTAATCAGTTACTACAGAAAGACTCCCTGGATGTACTGTTCAACAGGGAATCAAAAACCATTACCTTGGTCAAACAAACGCGGGGGAACGATAATTGAGGCTCAAGTTAACAAAGCACAATCAGCAAGAGCTGTTTGCAAATTGCTCTGTTGACCGAGCACCAAGAATGCAGCTGCACCAGGTTTGTGCTATCCCTTCAATACTACAATGAAATGCTGATCACCAAAGGGTCCGTGTTTTAGAACATTCCGAATTACGGCTATGACGCCGTTTGCGCAACATTATGTTGCAAGAAAGGAACTTGTCTTGGTAGGGAAGGCAGATGCCATCGGTGGGACAGACAGGATAAATTGTTATCGATTGAAGTGCAAACACGCCGTGTGTGTGTGTATGTAGCGTTAGTAATGCTAGACAAATCGATGTTTGCCAAGAATATTCAATGCACGAACCGACCGATCGATAAACGACAATATATTCACTAAACAGGGGCGAAACAAGGAATTACTGCAAGCAATCATGTATGTACCGCGCAGAAGATCCTTGGTCCTTGATTGGTTGGTGGAGATACAATTTCAAACGCTTCAAGGGGTATTACCCGACAAATGAAATGTAATAGTAAGAAGTTAAAAATTAAATCGCTCTAATGTCAAAGATGGTCAAAATTACTCAAGTAGCCACGCAACTGTCAATCACCCCTATACGATCGTTGTTCAACTGAACTTAGCACCGAGAACAAAGATGGTACGCACCACCGATCCATCTGTAACGTGACATGTAATCCAACGTTCCATCTTCTTCGAAAATGACCTCAATTCACACGATTTTCGTTCGTTAACCTTCGTTTAAAATGGGATCATCCGTGGAGTAGTAAGTAGTAAGTGACAACGCTTGATGTACGCACGATGAGGTAGGTGAGTTTTAGTCCGGTCCCAATCAAGCTCTAGCCTACGTCAAAAACGTGGCAATCAAAATGATTGACACGACATGTAAAAGGTCAAACGTTGATGGAACCGTCTGAGGGCAGGTGAGTTTCTGGCAGGCTGTCCTCGACCTGAGTGTGCCACATGATACGTAGTACATCTTGAAGGACTGGATCAAAACTTAATAGTAGGGGGTAGTTTTTGAAGGATTCCTCCGTGCGATGACACCACGTTGCTTCACCTCTAGCCAATAACCTATTTTGGATCTTGGAGCTTTAGAGCAGCTCAACTGACGTGACAATGGCTGTTTAGACATCCTTTCATGTCACACGGAGCAAGTCATATTTCGAGACGAAAATATCCTATTCGTCCCGAACGGCTTGATTATATAGTCAATGGCATTAGGGCTGGACTTTCCCATCGACACCAGAGTTCCATCGCCAATGGAATGCAGCGACGAAGAGACATCGACCTGTTTGCATGTTGTTGTCGGCCATCATCACCTAGCACGGTATCCGGTTCCTCGCTTGAGCATACGTGTATTGACACAGTTTATCCCAGCTGCGACATAGTTTTTGCCTCGCTTTCTGGTCACCAATTACTGATGAATAGTTCATACCGGTGTGTTTGCAATGGAGAGCCGGCAAAGTGTTACTTTGTGGCAGATTAATTATTAATCACGTGGCACTAGGCCTAGGATCGGTCCGATAGACACTGTCGCTGTGTAAATACAGCTTGCTACAGCCATTTAATCGGATATTTTTGCTCTTTTTTCAAAGATCAAAGTTGACAACTGTGGTTCTTGTTTGCCTGTTGGTTTGACCTATAAAGCTGCGTAATCAGGTTACTGGTGACTAGACAATACGTCTAGCCGTGATGTTTTTTAATCGAGCCTTTACTTGGACTAAAAATAAATGTCACTTTCATCAACACATGAGGAATATTATAGAAAGATCTGCATCTACTACTGAATTACTACGATTAATTAGCGAGATGTTCAGAAAATAAAATTCGAAAAGTGCTTTCTGTACTTTTGCTTTCTCTGTTCCATATCTCTCACATATGAACATAGGCAAAATTTATTGTGCTTCACATAGATCTTGGCTATGAAACCGCAAGGACAATAATTTCATCTCATATCTCTTCTCTAATAATATTTTCACTTTTCACAATTTACAATCATATATTGTATAAAAAGCGATTGCTTGATGAAGCTCACACTGCCAATCAATACTTGGAAATCCCACAGCTACGCACGCATCACGCGCCATTCGGACCACGTGTCAAACGACGGCAAACCATAAATCACTGGCGCCTCCATCGTCGAAAATGGCGCAAAAGGTGACTGAAGCACAGCCAATTGAGTTTGCAAACACTGAGCCACGCCTCCGAAAAGGGTGGAGGGGGTTGGTGCGACCGGATATCGCAGCACTTACCTTTCGGTGGCGATGAATGGAAGTACAAGCCGTGGGTCCTGCGGTGGAATTGCCGCTCTCGAGCAACCGGTTGCCCTTGGGCAACCGCGTGTGCCAGCATGTTTTTCTGCTCACTATCTCACTCTTGTCTTCTTCACTTCTTTACGCTCGACTCGCTGTACTGAGATTGGATGTGATTGATTCGGCCAGAAACGTGCACGTAATGGATGTTTCATCTAATCTATGTAGCCGGTTCTGTGGCGATGGCTGACACCACGCGTGCAGTGTCTGTCATGAAAATGCCTCCCTACAGAGCACCGTGTCCTGGGCCGCTGGCAAAACTTTATGGCTCTAATTACACGAGGCACACAATTGCTCCGATATCCAGTGCCAGGTTGTCGAGCTCACACGCCAAAGGAACCGGTACTGTAAGAAAGAGAAAGAGAATGGCATATTGATCCGATTAATAGTCTCATTTAGCTCGTGTAATCGGAAGTCTAGTCAATCAAAATACGGCGTAGAGTAACGGTAAATGCGGTATGCGTTGTCGTTACAGTTCACTGCATCGTTGCAGTTGGGTATGCTCGAGAGTATGCTACGGTATGCGCTTTATTCAATGCAACACTGTGCTCTCGATAATTGGTAATAATGCATCCGATATCTGCTGTTCCATGGCGTTGTCCCGTTTCGACAATGTTGTGCCGTGTACCGCAAAATGCCTTCTGGTCTGTGGCTGTGTTTTTGTGTGACACGGACCATTGACCATTGATCGTAGGGTATGGATGGCATACAAATGAATCCATAATCGTGGTCGCTGTCCATCCACAGACAACCGGAAAACGACAAAGTGTTGACCAGCACGGAACCAGAGACAGACAGCTGAGCGCCTGGGCCACCAATAATCGTTATCCTTCCGTTTTGGATCGATAACCCTTCCAGCTCCTGCTCACGCTGACAGTCATTCGTAAGGGGGAAGCTTACCTATTATGAATGTGACCATAATTGCCAGCTGCTGGCCGCTATGTTACAAAAGCACCTCCAAGGAATATGCCACACCGTGGGCAACTTTAAAAGAAAGCTAATCTGATGACTCGGTGGTTGGTAAAGTGATTTATATCATAAATTTTGTACTTGACAAGGAAGTTGTTCCGTTGGCTTCGACGATTGTTAAATTTGAGAGTTTTAAAAATGGAAATAATTTTACAAATATTTGTAATAACTCATACAATTGGGCAAGGAACAATAATCTACCTTTTCCCTTAAGAGTACGCCTGTATCTGTTCCGTAATGCAAGTTCCATTACCGCGCCATTACCAAACCAATCGCAATCGACCATGCCATCTACAGACCTTAGCTTATTGATGAGCGCAGGACTATAAGCCATGGCCCTAGAGACGTGCACACGGACCCACCACTATCTGCATTTTTCATCAACATTCATCCGCATTGCAAATTGGATCAGCATTGCATCGAATCGGCAGGTAGCGCTCTGTCAACGTGGTTTTCAATTCACCGTGCCCAAGCAAGTGAACCATTTGTTGTGGCACCGTCCACAGACCTTAAGCGTGGGCCTGTCTTAAGGGAGGGTTGCATGTAAGGAATGATCGGAAAGGTGGCGCCCACCAGTATGAGCTTACCCCGAAACCTTGACACTCAAACAGACGAGCCACCTACGAAATTGCCAGCAAATTCCATCAAAGCTCACTAACTCTGCTAGCACGGGAAAATCAATCCGCCAGCTCGTCGCCGTGCTGCCTCACACGCTTAGTAAGACCCGAGGGGAAAACCCAAAAAAACATGCTCACCTTGGTACCAGTAACACCGTTCAGTCGACGCGTCAGTTCCCAAACGTAATGGTGGCGTGAAAAACAAGTGCGCCACACACCGGCCAAATTTCTAACGGCATGCAACGTAAATCAAGCACCAGCCTCACGCCACGACGCTTGTAACGGAAAATCCATCAGCAATGATCAGCAGTGAAACGGTTCCCGAAGTTTGCCTGTCCAACTTTGTTTTCTAAGCCCCTCCTTTCCCAATAACGGAGTTTCTGACACCTTCGCTCTGCATAGGCGCAGCCTGCACTCGAGCGAAAGGAACAGTTTGAAATGTGGATATTATGGAGGGAAAGCACAGTCGGTTGTTCCTGGTACAAACCGTTCCGGTGGATTTCACTTTCTGCCAGAAGCTCAGCATTCACCTTCACACGTCACACCTACAGGACTGGCGGGAAATGTTGAACACTTGCGTACCATGGCGCTAACTTTCGTGGCAAAAGTTTTTTCTAAAGTAACACGCACAAAAGGAGCAAGCAACCGCCTCCCAATCGTTCTGAGTCGAGTTGGGTGAGTTCGATTGACGGAAAAGTGATCGGCTAGCTATCGAGTTATGGGCCTAATGGCGTCCTTTCACGCGCCCTGTTGAAAGTTGAAGTGCACTTGTTCAGGTATAAATAGCTACTGACTGCAGGATGCAGTTCTGTTGCGAACGGACGCGCGCGCCAGAAGCTCAATTCAAATGGTCAGTCCATGGGCAACCGCCTCTTCTTCTGCTACTGCTGCTGCAGGTGTTGGTGGTGATGGAGTCACGACAGACCAACAAACGGCATGTCGGTCCTGTCGGTGATACTGTGGGAACGGTTACGATAGAGGTGGAGGGAGCAACTTACATAGAGCACGGTTTACGCCTAGGAGGGTGGAGGGCAACGCGTATTTAAATTTGGTCTACGATGGAGCGACAGCACTGGCAAGTTGGGGATGAATGTTTAATGCTGCAGATGAATTTTTCATATAAATATCATTAACTTTAAGTTGAACTTATCTGCAGTCAATGAACATGCTTTAATTAAAAAATGACTTAAAATTTATGTTAAAAAACCTTGGTTACACGTTCAATTGAAGTTTTTTCTGGTTTCCCCTTGAGCTCGATAAGAGAGCATTAATATCCGTGAGCAACTTTTTAAAATTTGAATTATTCCAGCTAACAGCTGAAAATGATCTCGTAAAAATTGATTTTGTGAAGTAGTTTTGTAGTATGAAAATGGCCCGCAAATGACTTATATCGGAGACCATTTCTTGCCGACTGCACATAGTTTCGGGATCATGACTGTAAAATTGCTCAAATTTGCTCAACTCGCTCAAAATTGCTCTTTTCGGCATCTTGGGGGGTGGGTGAAGGAGCGCGTGGTGGAATTGGTTCGGTAAAAAAGTACGGAAATCGCGGTAATTTGGTGTAAAATCCTTCAAATCGAAGTTGAGTTGGGATCGCAACTCCGGGAAATTGCGGCCAAACTCCCGCGTGAACGATGGCGAGGATTCCGGCAGAAGAAAATGGTGCGGAAAAGTTTCCCAAGCAAACGCCGTTTAATCTTGGCGACCTGGTGACCGACCGCACCAAGATCCTGACCGACGCCGAACGGGTACAACTCGAGGAACAGAACAAACGCATGGTCACGGACTTCCAGGCACAAAAACTAGAACGGGAAGCCCGCAAACATTGGGATTTGTTCTACAAACGGAACGAAACCCGCTTCTTCAAAGATCGTCACTGGACCACGCGCGAATTTACGGAACTGTTGTCGGCCCGGTGTCCGGCTGTGGTCGGTGATGCTCCGCTGGAGACCGACGGCCAACCACCGAACACCACGAAAACTCTTCTGGAAATAGGTTGCGGAGTGGGAAACCTGATTTTCCCGCTGATCGAAGAAGGCCACCGGAATTTCTTCATCTACGCTTGCGATCTGTCGCCACGTGCTGTGGAGCTGGTGCGGAAACATAACCTCTACGATGACCGGTACATGAGCGCGTTTGCCTGCGACATCACCACGGACGAGGTGTTTGGTACACTTACGGAACATTCGCTCGACATCGCCACCCTGATTTTCGTTCTATCGGCCATTCATCCGGACAAATTCCGAGTCACGCTGTCCAACATCTACCGGCTGATGAAACCGGGAGGTGTCGTTCTGTTTCGGGACTACGGTCGATACGACATGGCGCAATTACGGTTCAAGCCGGGTCACAAGATAGCGGACAACTTCTATATGCGCCAGGATGGTACGCGTAGTTACTATTTCGCTGAGGATGAAGTATCGGCGCTGTTCCGAGACGTTGGCTTTGAGGTGCTGGTGAATAGTTACATCCATCGGCGTACGATCAATCCAAAAGAGAACATCGATGTGCCACGGATTTTCGTACAAGGAAAGTTTCGGAAACCAGATTGAACCGCAATCTCCGTACAAGCTCGCGGGTAGGTTATGTTCTTAAAACGTGTTCTAGAGAATCAGATTTCTTATCTAATGATGAAAAAATGAATCTGAAACAAAATGAAAGATACCCACATTTTAAAAGTTTACAACCAAAAGGATTCTGAATTCCATTTTGATTTTATTTACTTAACATACTCTAGCACTTGTTCAATTATACTAATCTGTCCATTTTATCTTACCGCTACAGATAGTTGGTATCATATGCATTGCTTGGAGAAGTAGGAATTCTGCTAATGAGAGCCCAGAGGTAAGATAGTTAGTTGTAAGATGTGTATGTTAATCGACCGAAAGCGTTTAAAAATGATGACGCATAGTTCAGTTGATCAAACTGTGATAACCAACATACTTAAATTGAAATTGGTCTTTCACCCCTACCTGACAAACGTTTTCCTTGTTTAAAGCAGAGTGATAGTCAATTTTTAGATGTTATTTAATTTATTAAACGATCATATACCTTCTCCATTTCTTCGAAGGTATGCTGTATCTATAGTCTGCAAAGCATGGAATCATCTTTTCTTGATCAATCGCAGTCGATTATACTGAGATCAACATTAATTAGATTTTGAGGTAAGTTACGTTTTGGAATTTTTAATCTATGCTACTCTCTAGTGATGATTGTTCTTACCATTTATTATGAGACAAATCTTCTGATTAAAATATAAGAACGGCCAGCTGAAGAAATCTTTGATTTAGCTACATATTTGATCATTCCATTTGAATAGCTTTTTCATGTTTACGCCCATCGTTTATTACAGCCCGTGGGCCAGTAAGATGACCAGATGTGGCAACGCGACACACGGGAAGCGTATCGAATGAAGGGTAAGTTGATAACGTTTATTTATTTTTTAATTAATGGATCTGAAACTAATTGAAAGAATCCCACATTTCAAAAGTTTACAACCAAAAGGATTCTGAATTCCATTTTGATTTTGTACATCTTGTCGCACTTTACATGTCCATTTATGCCAAACTTGTTTTCGAATTTCATTACAATAGGGTCACGATGCAGCAAGCATAGCATGCCTAGGATCTAGTATGCTGCGAATATGAGAAACATTCGACGCAGTAAGCCGAAGGTAAGCTACTTAGTTTTAAGCAAAAAAATATATTATTTTAGCGAAAACGTTTTAAAATGATGACGCATAGTTCAGTTGATCCAACTATGATAACTAACTTACTTAAATTGAAATTGGTCTTTCACCCCTACCTGACAAACGTTTTCCGCGTGTAATGTAGGCTATTTGATATTAGTTAGCATCTTTTATTAAATGATCAAATGTGTTTTTCTGTTTTTGCTTGTAAGGTTCTGGAGGCTGCCACCTGCATCATTTTTCCTATACACATATTGTTGTATGTGCTGGGTGCTCCGGGCCGATTTTCAATACACGGAAGTTGGTTTTTAAAGTAAGTTTTGTTTCATATATATACTTAATGTACGCTGTGAACCTTGTGATGATTGTTCTTACCATTTATCATGAGACAAATCTTCTGATTAAAAAATAAGAACGGCCAGCTGAAGAAATCTTTGATTTGCTTTAACATTGGCGGCTTCGTTGGAATTCCGTTTTAATTTTGATGCATATCCTTCCAGCCATTGAAAGCAAACAGGACAGGACGGTGGAAGCGTTAGAAAATCATTGGCATTGTAGTGAATCATCGGTAAGTGGATGTTTTTATGTTCATATTCTACCTATGTTAATTTATGATGAGAAAATGGATCTGAAACAAAATGAAAGATACCCACATTTCAAAAGTTTACAACCAAAAGGATTCTGACATCCATAATTGATATTGTTCACTAAATTACATAAACTCTTGTGCTAATCATGTTTTTTTCCCTTTCGTTATAGAACAATATCTGTTCGTGCGGCGCAGTTGGCCAAAGGTAGGAGAATTTTTATTAGAAGGTGTGAATGTTGATTTAGGAAAAACGTTTTAGAATGATGACGCATAGTTCAGTTGATCCTACTGTGATAACTCACTTAAATTGAAATTGGTCTTTCACCCCTACCTGACCCAAACGTTTTCTTCTTTCAAAATTATACTTACCATATTATTGCATTAATGCGTTCGGCAGTACAACAGTTTCCCCTTTCTATCTTTTTTCAATAGATGCTGAATCGTGAATCAAGCGTATATGCGATTATTATCAGTTGATCGGAG
>NC_064874.1:77706056-77708556 GCF_943734745.1 Anopheles darlingi | reverse complement strand
AAGGATCTTCAATTCAAAGCCAAACTGTTCATCGACGGTAGTCACGTGGCATCGACCAAGGCACGTCACTTTCAAGACGACGTGCTGGTCGACTTTAACACTTCGTTCGGCATCAAGCTTACGAGCCGGATACCGGAATCGGTGGCCGTTCATTTGTACGAGAAAAATCGGTTAAAGGTGAAAACGAAGCGTGCGGAACTGTTTGTTCCCGTGCCGAGCCGCGGAGAATTATTCGATGAAAGCGAGTACGTGGATTATCAGTTCACCTGCGGCAAACCTTACAAACCACAGTCCTACGCTAATGGGAGCATCGAGCTTAAAGTGGGTTGGCTGGAGCAGGCTGGTTCGTCTTTTCCCAGTCCTAGCCGAAGGCGAGTTGTGCCACGGCATATTAAGCTTTCCAGCGAGCAAATTCACCGGTGGTTCGAGGACCACGCGCTCAACCACGAGGAGGATCTCGATCCGCAACAACTACAGACACTGACCATCGCTCAAAATCAATCAAAGTCAGCAGTGAGAAGGAAATCGTCAGACGAACGAAAGACAACTTCATCCCCAACCGATCCAATTGGAAGTGAGCCAACGGAACAAGATGACGAAGCACCGCCGGTGTTCCGGTTTAACGAAGATTTGCTTGCCTTCTGCTCAGAGGAAACCATCGAGCGTAACGAACGGTTACAGATGCTAACTAAACGATTCAACCGGACGCTCAAGTACCGCGATGCAAAGTTTATTCCACAGAGCGAGCGAGAACTCGCGTTTACGGGCTATGATGATCACGAAGAGCAAAGGAAAATCATCGACGAAACGCTCGGTACCGATCCGATCGATCTGCAGCGCCATCGCGGAAAGCGATACTTGCAGCAGGTTTACGACATCATAAGCAACCACTGCCGGGTGCTGACACAGGACAAGGTGAACAACAATCTGCTGATCGGTGCCGATCAGGTACTCTCGTTCGGGGCTCTTAGCTTGGCGTTTTTGGAAATTTTTGGCCCACGGCGCCCACTGAAACCGTCACGTCGCTCACCAACCAGTCGCGCCTCCATACGCGTGACCGATGTGACGCATTTCCGGCTAGTCGTTACGATTGTGCGAGCATTCGGGATACCTATGCGCACCGAGGACAGTCAGTCGAGTGCAGCGGACGATGGGCGGCGACACAGTAATATGTCTTCGATCGGACGATTCTGTAAGTCGAGTTGCCAAATGGGGGAAAGACGGCTTACCGCTTAATAAACGCTCGTACTCTGCAGCATTTCGTACCTCGAACGTTCGGCCGTACATTACGGTCTCGATTAAGGATCGCGTGTTGCGTACTTCGACGGCAGATGGGACGGCTCCGACCTGGAATGAGCAGCTTGAGCTTCCACTGGATATTGCGAGCGATCAGATCAGGAAACATCTGCATATCGATCTGTACGACGAACATCTGGAGAACCTCCTGGACGACGATCGAGCACGCCCCACCGAGATGTATCAGCGCATTTCGAGCCGGTGGTTGGGCCAGCTGCGGATTCCCATCAGTACTGTCTATCTCAATCAGCGGGTAATCAATGGTTGATGTTTGTTTTGCAATAGAACCGACGAGCGTTCTTTCCCTTTTGAAGATAGCTGTCCAGCGCTCGCGATCAAGCGCCGTCGACTTCCACTTCGTCATTTCAATTTCTACAGGACCATATGGTATCGTGTTTCTATCTCAAAATGGGTCCACCACACTCTCTAGGTCAAGATTTATATGGTGTAAGAAGAATTTACGGTCTGGGTTGTCGTCTTATGTTCTCATGATCAGCACGCTGAATCCATCCGATTCTCACGCAGGACAGTAAGATTATTGTATTTGCTCCTCGCTTGTTCCTTTTTGAAGATCGACGTTTCGCAACCATTTAGCGTCTACCTAACAAGTTCTTTTCCGATTCTCAGTTGGAGGGCACGTTCGAGATCAAAACGCCACCGATTCTGTTTGGATACGACCGTCAGCAGCAGCAACAGGATAAGCAACCGTCGCAACCAGGATATCCGACGCCGGAGCTACAGGAAAGCTATGGTACCGCTGCGATGATGGCTTTCATCGGTTCTAGCGGTACCACGAACTTGCCTGATGTACGCGAACTGACTCATGTATCGTTGTTCATCAGCCTGGAACCGCCAGTTGAGAGACCGTTGATTGATACGGGTGGACTGGAATGTGCTGAGCTAGATCAGGTCAGTGCGAGGGTTAGTCTCTGGTTCCAGGAGTATCGGCACGAGTTCCCGGCGAGAGCGATCGTCAGTCCCATGGTCACCCTGCTCGGGGGAAAGCGTGTCTGTGCAACTCGATTGTTGGGACCGCTACCGGTACCTTTTCCGATCGATGAAAAGTCGGAAATGATGATCAGACGGTATGTGTCACTGATTCCCGTCCATCATACCATCGATCCGTGTTCTCAATTAAGTGGTATTTGGTTAACGAACAAGGTAAGTTGGGGGTACGCCGACGAACGCAGAAGATGGCCTATTA
>NC_064874.1:77698556-77701056 GCF_943734745.1 Anopheles darlingi | reverse complement strand
GCCCGGGATGGAACGCGGCGTTACTGGCCGGTGTACGCATGTGCGATATGCGGTGAGCGAGGACGAGCGAGAACGCGGTTCGCACGAGGACGCATACGATACGTAACGCACTCAGCAGAGTAACCGTTTGCTTCCTGCACCCACAGGGGGCTAGCATATTTCGCCTGGTTCTGAGCGGGAGGCGGTTCTGGTAAGGCAGGAGAGGAACCTAAATTCCTATATAGCCGCCACCCTGCGCCTGTGTGCTTGCGTGTGTACGTGAGCTATTGCTGGTGCTGCCTGTTTCATCGAGTACGACTGCACGCGTTGACCACCAATCCGCAGCAGTTCGGTTCGGGAATGCAACGTACGCAGGACGTTTGCCGCTGGATAGTGCAGCTCTCTGGTTGAAGCCATCTTCGCCGGAATCCTCGTCCTCGGCCTCGTTGTTCATTCATCTACATCGTTTCGGCACGTTCGGTGGTGCTACTAAGACACGGTGTGAGGCTGCTCGGCGGGTGGTGGCGGTGCCAGCAGATTAGCCCCATCGTAGTGCGGTGTGTGCGTTTGTGTGTTCAAAGAGCAGCAAAAACGAGTCGGAAAGGATATTCCATCGTTTTCATCATTATTTTATTCTTGGTTGCTTCGATCGTTTTCCACATTTTCCTGGGTGAAGAAGGGAGCGGAAGAAGAATGGTTTCAACAGTGGGAGCCATTTCACGGATCGAAATCTTTTGCCCCGAATAAGCGACGTCGGCGACAAGGACAACGCAAGGAGTAACAGCCCGGAGTAGCAGCAGTAGCCTGTCAGTCACAGCGAGAAGTCCGCTGGCTAGACGCTGGTTGAAGCAAGGAATCGTTTGCGAATTTCTGGATCAACGCTGCGGCGAACATTCCGTGTAATAGTGTTTTTCAACTAATGTCCTTGCGATGGGCAACTAGCCAATCCATAATTGGCTGAAGGAATTGGTGATTCTGGTCGTCCCGCTGGTCGAACGAATCAGGAAGAAAGTGTTGGTGTTGGTGCAGTATTCGAAGGAAGCAAGGCTAGGCCTCTCGGCCATAGTGTGTCCTTCAGTCTATTGGAGTTCCAGTGTGCTCGTTGGTTGCAGGACGAAAAACGGCCCTGGCGTCGGTGGCGACGGGGTTTGCGTTCCGTTTGCTAGTGACACGCGTTCGACTCCTAGTGAATCCCCCCTCCATTTCTTGTGGCGGAGTCGACATAGCGTGAAAGTGTGTGTATGTGTATCTGTGTATGTCCACTAAGAAAATCGTATCCTTTTGCTGGTGTGACACGAGTTTTGGGGTGGTGCGCAGCAAGTAGACGACTGGTGCTGGTGCGGGAAAACCTGTGCGTGTATCTGTGCCTGTAAAGTTACGCATGTGGTCGTCGTAGCATCGGTCGTCGCGTGCCAGCATCATGCTGCTGTGCGGATGAGCTGTCGGAAGTTAGTAGTGCATGTTCGCGCGCCATTCTATAAGCTTACGGTACTGTCCCAGCTTATCAGGTGTCACCACCAATTCCGCTACAGTCCCATCAGTAGGCCTTTGCGGTGACATACACGGCAGAAGCTGCAAAAGGGACGACAGAAGTCACTGCACGGATGTCACCGATGGAAAATTGATGCCAACAGCGAGACCAGTTCCGCAATTTGGAAAGAAGAAAAAGAAATTATAGGTCTCTCACTCACGCCCAAGCACGGTGTGGTTTCATTCATACGGATATGCTTAGCTTCCCACTTTTCCCGGTCCACACATACCCACAACCAGGCCATATGCTGCGGGATCCTCTCCTTCCCTCCACCATTATGCTCGACCGAGAAACCGCTGGTCGAAGAGAGGATTTCATCTGCAATCGTCGACTGCGTTATGCTGGTGGTGTGAATGTGTTCTGTGTAGGTCTGGGGCTATCAAGCAGCCGCTCAATCACGTCCGGCAGGATACGCGTCGGTAGCACATAAGACTGGCCTCGTATGTCAAATGTTCTGGTGTGATAGTATGCGTTTTAGTGCACGCGAAGCACGCGCCCGCGGAAAAGGATTCAACCTTTGTTGAGTGCGTCCGCGTATTGCTACGTGTCTACGCATTGTACACTACTGTCGATTGCTAGTAGTGCGGCCTACCCTCTCTCTGTCTTTATCTCTCTCTCACTCTCTCTCTCTCTCTCTCTCTCTCTCTCTCTCTTTTTCTCTTTCTCTTTCTCTGCTGCCCAGCAGAAGGCCGTGTTCACCTTTTTGACCGCGTTTTTCAATTCACTTATTTTTTGTCATTACACTACCTTTCACGCACTTTATCTATCCTTCTCTCTCTCAAACTCACACATACATACTTCCTCGTTCTACTAGCTCAACCATTATCGATTATTTGTACGTAATTAGTGTGGCGCGTGTTACATGCTCATCAACTGCCGCCATTCCCTCTACTTCTTTACCGCGTTCCGTTACGTGGACTTTTCGCTCCCAGAGCTGCCCCAACCTCAGCCGTAGTCGTGGAGGATATTCCAGGGGAGATTCCCCGAGAT
>NC_064874.1:77678556-77688556 GCF_943734745.1 Anopheles darlingi | reverse complement strand
ACGAATGAGATCAAGATCGCGTTCGCCGTAGAGGATTGAACCGGTGGGCTGTTCTGCATGGAGAAAGCTGGCCTGCTAACCGTTTCCTCAAGCCAGCTCGCGAGTAGCAGCAGTGGTTACGGTGCTAGAGCCGCCCGGGAAAGGATGTCGCGCCGCAAAAATCTGGCCGGCCTGTGTGCCGTCACCGTCGGTTGCATCCTGCTGCTGTACGCAAGCCAACGGTACAGCTCGAACAATTACGCGGCCGAATACTTTCGCCCGAGGGAACGCACCGGCACCAACTTGCGCATTCTCAACTCGCACAAGTACTACGGGTAAGTGAGCGCGAAGGCGGCGACAGCAATACACACACAGCAACCGGTCCGTGCTCCACATGCAACGGAGGGAAAGTGACCGGCAAGGATTTGCCCCCCAAACCCCCTTCTTCCGCTTCTGCCGCTTCGTTGTAAAATGCGAGGATTCATATAGAAGGGCGCAATCCGCGAGCGAATTCCTGTCTCCCAACGGCCAACATTTTTGGTCCAAACATGTTTCTGCGAAATTATGCCACGAAACATTCATTCCCTGTAGCTCCTGGCGTTTTGGCGTGGTTGTTGGATCTACCCACTTTCACAGGACATGGCCCAAGTGAAAGCATCTCCGGTCGACGGTCGCAGAGGGTACTTTGATGTTCTTTCTTACATGCAACGAGTGGCGCTTTTTCAAGAAATCCGCCACGAATAAACCATAAATCCGGGTCCATCCGGTACACTTACATTCAATATTCGTTTCTCTTCTGTTAGCGCTATGTGCGCTGTTTGTTTCTGGCCGAAATGGCTGGATTTATCGTAATTGCAGAAAGCCATGATTGACCGCTGGCGAGAGGGAGGCGCAGGTGTTATCTACCTGTAAGGGATTTGGACGTGTGGTGACAAACAGTTATCCATAAATTACGGTTCAAATGGAGGTAATTTACATTTTACTGAGCTACGCGTGCCAGCAGAGATGTAAAGCTTTAGCGTGCAACCTGCTATTTCGTCCCAGAATCCATAGCGTTTCAGCAGTTGTCCGATTCGTTGAACGAGATCTTTCCATTTCCACTATTCTTTGGATTGACTACTCTCTCCTAGCAATTATTCTTTTCCTATCACCCGTGGTTACCCTAGATAAACTGCAGACTAAGCCAAGTAGATTATGTTAAAATGTTGTTTCGGCAACCAAGCCCGGTTGCCAATCAACTAAGCAGCCGGCCAAAACAGTTTCTTCATCTTAATTGCGACAGAACCTGGCGCTACCATGCAGCAGACGCGACGCAAAGTCCATTGGCCTCTCCAGATAGTTAGACTTGCGGCGTGGGAGCGCCTTTTGCTGGCACTGACTGCAGAGCATACAATACGTGGGAGCAAAAATGCTAATATTTTGCGCTCCCCAGTTGACTATCATTCATTGGTGGTGCCGCATGCTGTTGCGGTTGTCTGTAACTCGCGTAGCATGCGCCAACTATTGGTGGGGGACGAGGCAGCAGGGAATTGAAACACTTTCACGCGTACTTCGGCGGCTCGCTGGCAGGAAACATGTGGCCGCTAGTTCGGACTGGTCATTGTGTACCGTTGGAAGAGGTAATGCTGTAAGGGTTCTTCTTGCCATCTTCGCCGATCTTCCCGGAGGAGCCGGAGATGTCGGAACGTGACTTACGGTTTAAATTAAAAATTCCGTCTCTTTTGCTTCTTTGCAGTGGACGTTCGTATGGTGGTGGTGCGGCCGGTGGAACGTCGGACGATACCTATCCACCAATTCCGACGACCCACAATGCCACCGTCAGTATCGAGGACGTGCTAAGCTATCAGCGGATGTTGCTAGCAAGTGAAACGGCTTCCTACGAGTATACGGCCAACTTCGAAGACGACATCAAGTTGACCGACCTGATACCGGAAACGGGTGGCAATCCGCGTCGCAGCCTCATCATCACAACCTGGCGGTCAGGTTCAACGTTTCTGGGTGACATCCTGAATGCACTGCCCGGGAATTATTACCACTACGAACCACTGCTTGACTTCGACATCATCCAGATCCGGGGACCACCGAATGACAGCGTCGCGATCCACAATCTCCGCCATCTGCTGCGGTGCGATTACACCGAAATGGAGAACTATCTCGATTACGGACGCACCCACAACTATCTCTTCAGCCACAATGTGCGCCTATGGCAGCAGTGCGTTCGGTATCCGCAGTTCTGTTACGAGCCCCGCTTTCTCGGTCCATTCTGTCGGTTGTTTCCGCTGCAGAGCATGAAGGTGGTTCGGTTGCGCGCCTCCCTTCTGACGCCACTGCTCGAGGACGAAAGGTAAGTACCCCAGCCCTCCTGTCTACCTTCAGGTAACTCTAGCGACTAACCAACTCCCCCCCCCCCACCCAACCTGGGTCAGCGAAAGCAATAAAGGAAATCGGAAGCAGCAAGCCGATACCAACACCGGCTCTCGGTCGGTGTTTTTTGTTAAGTGAGTGTGCACTACTGGCTTCGGCACCACGCCAACAACGATCGATATTTATTGACCCAGGTCAGAGCGGTGTGATTGTGGGTTGTTCTACAACCCCGAACCATGTGGGAGAACCTAGCAGGTCCGAGGCTCAACGAAGCCAAGCAGGAATATACTGGATTCCACGTACGTACAAGGATTCAACGTTTTCTACAGGGATTCCGTGTTCCATAATGATGGGTTTCAAAGGAGAAAAAGTACATTTTTGGACATCTGCCGCCTAAGAGTCGGTCGTGATATCTCACTGCGCCATTATGCTGTAGTCCGAGCGACAACATCAAGACGCCGTCGACCGGTGCCGAAAACCAGTTTCCCTGTGCCGCTTGGCTAACGGAGCAAATAAAAATGGGACCGTTTATTGCAAAAATATTCAAATTTTTCGGTCTTCCGTAAGCGATTAAATTGTCGATGGGCCAGCTAGTGTTGTCAGTCTGTGTTTTTGCCAGTGTGACAAATGTGGGTCACAGGTGGAACGATATGGATGTTTGCGGCTATATGCGGGTCGTATACCTTCCTTTTTATTGTTATTTATCGACGAAATCCTCAAGACTGATTTAAAATTCTTCGCAATTTCGGAAGTATAAAATATGTGGCTTATTGTTTAGGTTTGCTAGTAGTTTGAGAATTGTAAACTGCAACAGCTCTATTGGGCTGTATGGGAACTCTATCTGCCCTGAGCGGGGTACCGTTGGTGGGTATCCAACTTAATTAATGTTTTTTCTTGGTCAGAGATTATTCAATTCACACCGCTCGAAAGAGATTTCGCCGGTAAGATTGACCGTTCAATGGACCCCGGTCGTGTTTGTGGTGGAGTGCGCCAAACGGTCCAGGGATTCCGTTAGTATCTTTACTTAGCCAGAGGTCGATGTCCGGCTGATCCTCTTCCTTACCTTTTGACTGCTTTTTTCGAAGTTTTCTTTTGAGTTGAGTTTTGATATGATTGTATTTTTGCCTTCTTTTAATAGAAAAAGTTTAAAATGTTTCGTACCAAGTTTGAGAAGTGCGCATCAATTTAAAAACAAGAATTTCATTCTATGTGCATTAACTAAACACAGGGTCTTGAGCAGGCAATCGATTAATCATGCGGGAATTAGATTAAGGTTGTGTGTGTGTCTTAATATTCGGTGTGTTTCGACACAGATTGGAGGGCGACAAAATGCTTCCTTTAGGGGTTCCATCCACAAATCACCTTAAGCTTACCTTACCCGAAGTTACCATTAGCCGCCAATTAGAGAAAGCATTGTACGACGATAGCATCCAACCGATGACTTATGGCTCGCCGCTTGTAATCACGAGACGAGACGTGGGATAAGCAGCCTCAGGCTTTGTTTGGCTTGGTTCGTCTGGTCCGCACATTAGCGCGTTAGGTATGCGCCCCCAGGCTGTCCAGATGTTTTGCAACTTCTTTGTGTCATCGAGTCATCGAAGGGTTAAGTCGACTCTTCACACAGCAGCTTTGAGCAGGAGCGTGACAGTGGGTCATCATTCGCCGGTTGCCGTCACTTCGTACCAGTGCGATAGTGGCATTGACTTCATCGCAAGGCGGCAGATTGGACACAAGAGCCCCTGGAGAGACTCGAGCCTTGGTTTTTGAGAACCGGTTAGACTCGCGATGCAGCAACCGACGGGTCCTGCGAAACCCAACGTCGGTCGCCGGTATCGGTCGATGGTATCATTTCATGAATGCGTGTCGATGGGAACGGAGAAAATGTTGTCTCGAACCATGTGTTAGTCCATCTGCGGTAACACACGGCCACGATGCTGAGCGAAGAGGCGTGACGAACGTCGACAAACGCATACCTACCACGGCCATCATCCCTTAACGGGAGAGGGATGATGATCATATACCGCGACGTGGGTCGATCGAGCAGTTGTATAGAGTACCTGTAGTGGTAGTCTATTGCCGGTGACAAAACAAAAAAACAAAAAAGCGCCCATTCGGTGAGTGGTACATTGGCACTTGCGTACTTTGCGCGCATTACAGGTCCGTGGTGCCCTACTTGGGCGCATCCACGTATATGAGCTCATCGGCATCAATCTCGGTTCAGCTAATGGCGCACAATCTTCATCAGCAGGAAAATGTATCTTCTGTTCTAACGAGCCAGACAGCAAGCATCAACCTGCTTACTCACCATTTAGCTGAACCGAATCAGAACTAAGCGTAGCATTACGGTCAAGAGAATCTGCTGCTCTGTTTGCGGTTTATTGTTTCTTGCCAACCTGCCATCACACCCTGGGTCGTTCTAGTGTTGTGTCTTCTTACATCATCTTTGCGTGCCAACGGACATGAGCTGGGTGTGGCAATAGCATTCGTACGCATACGCGCAGTTAAGGAAGGAATGAGGCTATACCAGTTGTGGATGCATGATGATCGTTGGTGGCGGTAGACTGATCCACTGCTCACTGACTACAATTTCTGTCGCTGAGTCACTGACGGTTGTAGGGTGCTAATATCTGTAAACGATCTTTAGTATGCTACTAGAATGTATCAACTGGTCCGTGGTAGATGGAAACAGAGCGCGAATTTTACTTTGTTAGTTGGGTGGTATCGCTACCGATCACCAGTTTGGCACGGAAGGTATTTCAAAGATGCGACAGATAACTGTACACAAATAACTAGAATGCCACAACCGGTGTACGATCGTTGATTTTCAATGCGACGCACATTTTTAAATAGTTTCATTTTATTTACCGTTACTCTGTTAACTTCTGTTAACTCGAAAAGAAAAAAAAAAAGATACACTCAACAAGACTATACGGTTTGCCCAAAGGATTGGCCAAGCGAATCATTTTGCGCTCCGGTCTCCGGTGGGCTTTCACCGCATCACCGGCTGGCAATTTGTGCGAAATTGTATCCATTACGTTTGGGAATATTTTTGATGGTTTTTGGAACAAACAACACTATCATCATTCGGTTGGAAAGCGGGGAACGCTTGATACGAAGTCGACGATTGATACGCTGTGCAGACAATGTGTTGACCATATTCTTTGGCTTGATGATGATGGTTTTACGATCTATAAATGTTTATTGATGACATTGATCTTAGTTAGGTGGAGAAGAAGAAAAGATAGATGGAGAAATTTGTTCAGAAACGATGATGTGTACATCGGTGTATGCAAAGATCTACACTTTTGTCTAGGAGAACGATCTTCGACAAGCATGTTGTCTTTAGCCTTCCAGATCGCGTTCATGCGTCAGTGAATGAGCAGCGGTACGATGTCGGTTGTCTTGAATGGCTCAATGTAAATGGCGGAAAACGATTTTGCTCGCTCGTCGGATGTAGCGTCTGATAAGCAAGTCTAGGTCACGCGCAGGGTATAATACTCTGCGTTGCTGAATGTTGTTTGGGAGTGTGATGAATCAATATTGTTTCGGGTACAAAAACCCAAATTGTAATCGTATCGCATGTTCCGTCACCCATTTAGCATGCGGGAACCCGTTGCGAACTTGCTAACGGAAGGAGAGAGCGGGGCAGTTCTGAAGGGGATAAACACGCAAACGATAGTGGAATTGACGGCCAACATGTAATCGCACACCCGCTGTGGTTGTGGGTTGTTGATTCAAGACTGTGTCAAATGATGTTCAGCAGAAATAATAATGTGGCAGAAATCACTGCCGGTCGTTCTGCTCCAGTGGATAATGAAACAGAACTGCACAAACAAGGGACATGCGTTTGTGTAAGATAACAGTGCACTGTGCACGCATGATAGCTAGACTCACTGAAATGGATGGTAAACATGGAAGAGGCCAGAAGTTATTTATGCCTCTCGTTAACGACCGTCTTATGGTGTAGCATTGAGAGCAATATTATTGTCTGCCAAATCCTGGATGCACGCTAAGCATTAAAACCCTCAAACTTGTCCTTGAACTTATCGAAGAAACTTTCCTCACAGACATGGTATTGATTAAACATACCGCCTCGGTTCAGCTGCTCTAAGTAGTGCACTCTACATGAAGAAGGAAGGTCATCAGTTTCACTAAGGTTGAGTTGTTAGAAAGACAGCAAATCAAACAAAACCGTCAAAGGACTGTGGAACTCGGTGTCAGTATGCCCACGATTCCACGATATCCGGCAGAATCGTAATCGATCCATGGTTTGTGTCAAATAGAGGGTATCTAGCCACTGCATTAGCGTGAATCAAACTCTTCTAGATAGCACCGTGATATGGTGTGCCATTTACTAAACTAACTAATTCCGTCGCCCTGATAAGACACTGAACAATGCCAAGAAGAAGGATGCCCAGAGACGAGAATGGCACGGAACTCAGTACTTCCTGTGTCTGTAAAAGCACTCTACTAAAATTAGGAAGCATTCGTGTTGGAGGGTTCTATTCGCCCAATAAACGATAACTTGGCAGGATTCGATGGTTTTGAAAATCGATACCGATTCCTTGGGCAGGTGGAAGTACAAAAGCTCCCCTCGGAATGGTGACTACATAACCGGGAAACCCCCCGGGAGGCTTAACCGAAGCCCTACCACCCTGCGGTTTATTCGATTTTGACCAGACATTATGGGATGTTGTGGTACTCTCTAAGGTCCTCCGTTACAGTGACGCTAGTGGACGGTTGTGGCATTAGTTCGGTCTCGTTACGGAATTATAGCTATTACGGTGGTCTAGTTTGACATTATTTTCGGGTAAGCCAGGCACGCTAATTGAAATTTCGTTCCACGGAGCAGAACCTGACGAGCTGACTCGCGTAATCATTTCCACGGGCTGCACGGTCTCCCTCGGAGCGTGCGAAGCTGAAACAACCGCAAACCCCCCACCGTCGGTAGCACTTTGCATCGCAATCGTTCCTATCTGCTAACCTAATTATGGTGTTAGTTGGAGGACAGATTAAGGATGAATTTGTTTTTTTTCGGTTCGGTCATCTACCACTCAAACCAGTGGGGTAGCCATTCCATGAATGATGATTTGAGCATTCCAAACTCGCTGCTGTGCGCTGACCTTCGTGGCAGTGCGGATCATAGCTCGAGCGCACAGTTAAGTTACTACCGAACGTGGTGGCCCACTGCAGCATGGCGCGAGCAATGTGGCGGGACCACACTGATGTACCGACGACCTTGGCATTACTCGGTGATTGCTGGCTGGCCTAGGATCCCGCGGTCTCTCGGTGACCATCGTCGACAGTTAATCGCGTTGCCGTTCGGCCATCTGTGCGGCCAAATGGCAAGCGAAACAATTGGCTGGTCCATTCGGTCAGATCGATAGGGATGGTCTATAGGTCGGTTGTACCAATTAAAGACAATTCCAATCAATCCAACACTCAACCGTCCGGTAGGTAGACAGCCATTTGGCAGGGCATCCGATTGGCAGCCGTCTATATCCTGTTCTGGGTGCGGCAGGGTCTGGCACAGGAGCCTACAACCTTCATGTGGAGATACTTAATCCAGGAAACGAAGAATGATGTTCCGCTAAACTATTTCTCTAAAACATTACTTAAACATTCTACCGAGCGTCCAGTTACCTAAGGTTATGTTGTTGAAATGTCCTTGTGCATCCTGGTTACATGTGCTGGTGAAAACCGTGATCTTTACGGTAGAAGAACTCCTAGACCGGAAGTGATGCTTGTCATTCTCATCCACCTCATCCTACCTCGAGATGCCATTTATCGGATTAGAATACCGGCATCCAATAGTATGCGAGAAACCTGCACTGATGATGGCATGCTCTCTGTCACAGGGCGTGACGTTATTGGTGATGCTTGGATGCGCGACGACTGTCCATTGACTGTCAATGAGACCGACAGTTGCGCCACAGTGGCAACCGCGCCCAACTCACCTAATCGCTTTGGTGTTTCCGTGTCTATGACTGATTGCAAGTGGAAGTGTCTCGTCTCATTATTCTCTCTCTTGCACCAGCGGGTGCCAGCATGGGGAGAAGGAGAATTAATTAGATATGCTGTTGGGGGCCGATAGCTGTGGGGGGCCAGACCAGGCCAGGCCGGATGGACTATAGATTATCGCTATCGGGTGTGATTCTCGTATGCTGGCCGGATTGGTCTATAGTGTACACCACTATCCTTCAATCTCGAGGTCACTCCCATTGGGGGAGTTGAATTAATGACCATCATCCTACCCGCCGTGATACACAACACGATGGTGACTTAACGGATTGCTTCCCAGCTCCCCCAACCCCGCTCATGATTGATTACCATCCGCCTGGTGTCGGTGATTTGTTTAATTCAACGTGTTGTTCCTTTTTCTATTTCCCAATTTCAGCCTGAACGTGCGCGTGGTGTTGCTGATACGGGACCCACGGGGGTCACTGCAGTCGCGCAAGCATCGTGTCTGGTGTCCGGGCCGGCCGGATTGTGACGATCCGAGCACCGTGTGTAGCGACATGCAGTTGGACTACGAGGCGGCCGTGGAGCTGAGCGAACGCTTCCCGAAGCGGTTTCGGTACGTATGGTTCGGTTCCAGATTGAGGCTTGATTTATGCCGGTCACTGCAGATGGTGGTGCATGGTGCTTTCGAGAGCAGGTGGATCACATGCTCGTCTCGCTCTATCTACAATGCAGATATACCTAGCAACTGTAGAATTTGCGTTAGTTTTGAGGTTATTTACGAAGTTTTACGAGGAATTGAAACGACCATAAGAGTACGGACATGCGGATACTATAAATCATTTACACTTGAGGACACTAACGCCGCATCGCGCACAGCAGCGGTGTAGTTGGTATCCTGTTCCTGGTTTAATTAGATTATTGTTATCACATGTTAGAAGTGACTGTCATTATTGACATACGGAATCCTCCCTTGGCAGTTTCATCTGAACGTTATTTAGGCAGCATTGTGACACCTATTAGAGACCCTTCCCATAAGAGTATAAGTCTTCGAAGAGGTGAACAAGTACAGTAAGATTCGGATGACAACCTGTCGCCCGAAAGACTAGAAAGAATTAGACTAAGACTATGTGAGAATTAGGTGCTTGATTTGCGATCGAGCGGTCGGAGAATATTCTTCAATAGGCCAAGCCCGCTCATCAGATATACCCCAAATCTAGCAACTTGCAGCTGCGGCAATTGGTCCCGGATATTTCGAGTGGAAATGGAAAGTTTTATAGTCGACAGGATGATGGCTTCATTCCGAGCACACCATCGACAATCATGTTTACTTTCGACGGTGCCACGATAAGTTTGTGTTTCAAATGGTGTTTCATTCCGCTGCCATAGCGGAGTTCCGCAAAGGGTACACCAACAATGGGTTGGTGGGGCTATCGCATATATTTGCATGCGAACGTGGACAGCATAATACATGCGACGTTAGGTACGCCGGTGATGATCATCGACGAACAGGCGGAATTGAAAATCGTCGCCTGGCTGATTCAGTAGCCCGCCTCGATCGGCTCGTGAACAAAATGGCGTTGCTGCAGATAATGGTTGTCAGAGAGTAAAGGTAGACATTAGGACATTCGGGATTGCAGAAAATAATAGTTTTCGCGATTTTCATCGCTATTGACACCTGTCGATCAGTCGTGCG